>NC_091741.1:106393183-106395683 GCF_043380555.1 Nothobranchius furzeri
AAAAAGAGGGGAGAAATACAAGGCAACTCCACACCAAACTCATGGGTGTGTAACATTTCACAATACAAACTAACAGAAGCAGAAGAGAGCATATTAAAGAAAGGTTTAAACTTTGCAGTCACACCAAAAGAAATACCATATGATAAATTTATTGTAGCAACAGAACTAGCATGTCAACAGATCACAGATGAGGGAAAGAAAGCAGAACTCAGAAATAACATAGTTGGGATATTAAAAAACAGCCAAATTCAACACAGCAATATTACAAAAGAAGAACAATCAGCCATGACAGCTTTATCCAAAAATGAACAGATGATTATTCTACCGGCAGACAAAGGAAGAACCACAGTAGTTATGGACAGAGAAAAATATAAACAACCGATGAACCAGATGCTAGAGGACAAAAATACATATGAAATACTTAAAAAAGACCCAACAGAAAACATTAAGAAAAACATGAAAAAATTACTGAAGCCACTGCACGAAAAAGGCAAAATAACAGAAAAAATGTACAAACACTGGATTCCTACAGCAAACATAACACCAAGAATATATGGAACACCAAAAATACATAAACAAAACACCCCACTTAGACCAATAGTTGACAGCATAGGTACACCAACATACAACATGGCAAAAGATATCAGCAGAATCATCAGCCCGTTATTAGGAAATACAGACCAACACTGCAAAAATAGTATAGAATTGGCAAAAGAACTAAAGGAAATTACAATAGAAGACAACGACATACTCATCTCACATGACGTCACATCTCTGTTCACAAAAACACCAACCCAAAAAACCATAGACATAGTAGTTAACATAATCAGACAAGACAAAACTTTACACAAAAGGACAAACCTCACAGCAGATGACATAGCACAACTGATAGGACTGGTAGCTAACTCCACTTACTTCACATACAATAACACAATATACAAACAACTGGAAGGCTTCGCCATGGGTAACCCGTTATCAGCCACCCTGTGCGAGTTTTTCATGGAAGACCTGGAACAAAAAGCCATAGCCACCGCCCCCCCCCAAACTGCAAAATAAAACTATGGAAACACTACGTGGCTGACATACTGGAAATCATACCAAGAGGTCAAACAGAAACACTAACACAACACTTAAACAACATTGACGACACGGGCAACATAAAATTCACTTATGAGTTAGAAACAGAAGGCAGCATAGCTTTTGTGGATATGAAAATCACCAGACAGACCGACGGGACCCTAAACATAAACACATACAGGAAACGAACACACACAGACCAATATCTATTATGGACATCAGAACACCCCACCATACACAAAATGTCAGTAATCAGGACATTATATCACCGAGCAAACATAATAACAGAAGAGAGAGACTGTAAACAAGAGGACAAACACATACAACACGCTTTAAAGACCTGCGCGTACCCGACATGGGCAATAAACAAAGGAAAACAACAAACAAAAACAGAAAGCAAAGAACAACCCAAAAAAAAGAACCAGAAACCCAGAAAGACAAGAACCAGAACCAGTGATAACCCTACCATACATCAGAGGCATAACGGAAAAAATAAGAGCAACAATGAAAAAACACAACATAAACACACCAACAAAGCCATACACAACAGTTAGAAACAGACTAGTACACCCAAAAGACAAAATATCAGCTGGACAAAAATGTGGAGTCGTCTACGAAATCCCATGCAAAATATGCAATAAAACATACATAGGAGAAACCGGACGCCAACTCAATACACGGACAATAGAACACAGAAAGGAGTGCGAGACAGAGGCAAATCGTAAACACACAAGAGCAGCAAAAGAAGAAGCAGAAAGTACAATAAAAAAGTCAGCCGTAACAGATCATTGCTTAAGAGAAAACCATATAATGGACTGGGACAGCACACGGATCATAACCACCGAACAACAAAAATACAAAAGATGGATCAAGGAAGCAATCGAGATAAGGAGACGTGGATGTGGGACCATGAACAGGGACGACGGAGTTTACACGCTGGACCACGCATGGGACTGCATCGTCGGAGAGGGGAGAGCGGGCAGTAGAGGGCGACAACGTCCTCTGCTGCCCGCAGATAAACGGAGAAGGAAGTGACGCGCCACCATCAGCGTCAGCCTGAAGAAGCCGGCAGCTGTCGGCGAAACCGTAGCTACAAACAGGTAAACAAAACTGTTTCTGTGTTTAAAAAAGAACGAAAGCATGGATTAAAAACAGTCAGACAATAAAAACCCCTTTCACAACACTGACTACGTTTACAAGCAGCCAATATCCGGGTTATGATCAGGTTAAGGTCGGTATTCGGGTTTCTGAGTTGATCAGAATAACCCGTTTACAAGCATAAACAGAAAGAGTTACCCCTAACTTGCATAACCCGATGTAAATGCAGACGTTGGGGTAGCGTCAGGATGTACGGACTACGTCAAGACGCAATATGCATCATTTCTGGTTCTTCTTGTTCCGGTATCCATGAAAACAACAACAT
>NC_091741.1:106400683-106488183 GCF_043380555.1 Nothobranchius furzeri
ATCTGAGAGACCTTTACGATGAGTGTCTGCCTTGAGAGTAACCCAAAACGTTTTAAATGTGATTCCAAACCGTGCTGAGTGCCAAGGCAGGCTGGAGTGATGTGCTTACTCCTGTTTTAGAAATCCTGCTGCTGTCTTTTGGATGCTCTTTGGATTTTCAGACAATTAAGTTAGAGGACAAAGAAAGACCCAAATAAAAAACTAAGTGCTGTCTCAAAATGTAGAAAGGTCAACTTTTTTACAATTTTAAAAGTTTGGTAACTTCTGATCAAACACAATTTTAGCTGTTTATCAGTGCAACGCTTCTAAATACGGAGACGTTGTTCAGGCCTTTATGAGTCCAGGACCACCAGGTATGACTCGGGACATAGTTACTCAACCAAGACGGTTTATAAAATTACTGATCAAAAATAATTTGGGTTAAGCTGTGTGTGAGAAGATGCTTAAGAAACTGTTGGCATTTAAAAACCTGATGGTTGGGTGTGTCCCTCACCACACACCCTTATTTTGGTTTAGCAGAAGAAAATGGACAAATGGACAGCCAGACGATCATTGTTATCATCAGGGTTCCACTTACAGGGGAGCAAAGGGAAGTCTGGCTCCCCTTAAATAGAGATAGGCTCCCCTGACAGCTCCCAACGGACACACCAAATGAGAGCCTTAAAAATGATCCAGTTCACATTCATATTTTCTGATGTTTTACTGTGATTTATGACAATTCCTAATAATGTGATAATCCCTGACAGCCTATGAATCTACGTAACCAGCATCTAGCCAAGTTTCATTGGTGCTTCAGCAGACCTACCATCTCAATGCTGGAGTGGATGGGTGTTGTTATGCCCATCAGCCGGGGGCCTCATTTATCAAGCTTGCTTACGCACAAAACGGGGTCGGAAAACTGCGTAAGCAACTTTCCACGCGAACTTTGGGATTTATGAAAGAAAACTTAGCGGAAAAATGTGCGCAACTTTAAGTTGGCTAAGGACCTGGCTTACGCACATTTTGGACATGGAGAGCACCTGCAGTGCTGCTGCTGAGAAGGATAAAATAATGAAATCCTGCAGCATTATCACTTGTACTGCTTCGTTTTCACACAGAGCGCACACACACACACACACACACACACACACACACACACACACACACACACACACACACACAGCCTGAAGCGCAGGATAGGATACTGAATGCAGAATATCAGCAGGGGGACAGACGGACAGAATGTTATACGTCTGTGACAGTGTGTGTTCCATCAGCCACCCTATTGATCATGCGCCCTGCCTACTTGGATGAGGGAGATCTCCGTTTGGCTGACTGGTTAGCGCGTGTGACTTTCACCCGGGAGTCTGGGGATTGAATCCTGATTGGACCATTTTTCATATCCACCACAGATCTCTCTGAAGAATTCAGCATTGACGGCTTCAGCAACGCTGTGCCACCCCGTGGATTTTCTCTTATTTGTTTTGCAAAAGCACTTCCTTTCATTTCTCCATCTCACCCACAAGTACCTGAATTTCTGCTTCTGTGAAATTGCGCTTCCTTGATCTGCCTTGATCTAAGGTCGCCATCGTCATTGGCGGAGCGCTGTAACAGCCGGCTTATGTATATGCATGAGATCCACAAGACACTTTACATTGACCATTTATGGCAGTAAGTGGGCGTGGTGAGGGCGGGATGTGACTAAAAAGCAGCTGAGAAACATTCTCGTTAGTCTGATTGATGAAGCGGAGATTGTGTGCAGCTGTGCGTACTCCATGTTTGATAGATCACAAACCTGCTTGGTGTAAGTACATTTTTTTGCTGAGCTTAAGTACGGTTTTCAAAGATCAAATCAAAGATACTTTATTAATCCCAGAGGGCAATTAGAGTTTCAGTACACACAATTCAGAGATCAGACATACATGGGCAAGACACATGACAAGAGTTGGTGACTGTGGTCATATGCAACCCTGAGTCGCGCTACCTTAATAGAGATAAGAGGGTAACATGAGGAATTGATATGCGAGGAGGGAGAAAAAAGGCCTTCATAGCTACTCTCCCACCAGGAGGGCTGTGATCCTGTTTCCCAAGCGAGAGCAGCCATGTACGGCGCTCAGTCACTGTAGCCATAGGTGGGAGGGAGATCTTGGGAGAAGCGCAGAGCACATTGACACCTGCAGGTTGATGACCTCGTCAGGCTGAAGTCCACCAATCCAAAGGCGGACGGGAGGTAGGGAGGGTTTTCACAGCATCTATCTGCATTCCTTTGTGTGGGTTGTTGTTAGCATCTTGAAGGCTGCTATGGTGTCAGATTCGGATAACAAGACTTTGTTTGGGTCAGGCTGAGATAATTTTCTTCTCTGCCTTCAGTCTTTAAACTGATCATTTAAGTCCTCCAGTGAAGCCAATTTGGTTTTTAATCTTGTCCATACCATCCGGTGACCCTCTCTGAGATGACATCCATTTTGCGCACTAATACCGGTATCGCAGCTAGAACATTGTCCAGCTGACGATTAACCTCGAGTAACGTCCCAGTCTGTGAGGTCTCCACACGGACGGTGCTTTCCGCAGGTCGCCCTCCAATCGCTTCGGTCTTCCCAAATTTCCAGAAAACCAGATATCCTCCCACTCCAATCAGAAGAAATCCAGTGATCATCAGGCCAAATATCCACGCATCTTCGACATCCTCAATGGACAACTGGGAGAGGCATACGATCGAGCATATACCCCGCCGGGTGTGTCCCTTGCGGGCAAGTAGGAGCCCCCTGCTCCATTCTCATTGTTGAAAAGATCTTATCAATTGCGTTGAATGACCAATTCCTCAAATCCATAGTTAAAAATAGGGTTTTTCAGAAGAAATGCAGAGAAGCCCTCTGTGGGCAGACAGGACAAAGAGCCTTGGGAAAAAAAGATAAGGGAGAAAAAAGAGAAGTGTCTGTACTCTGCAAGTGCCAGAAGAAGATGATCATTTTAGTAAGGATTCTACGCAATGTTTGATAAATGAGACCCCTGGCCTCTTCAGGTGCAGGAGCCAGGATCACCCAACCCCGGTGGTCAGCCAGACACCGCCCCTCCTCTTCTCTTCCAGGCTGCTGAGGAGCGCAGCTGAGCTGAATCCCTCTGGCAACCAACACCTGGATAAAAAGGCTGTGCCTTCAGCAGGGAGGCAGCAGTGCAGGGGTTCTGCTGTCCTCCAGGCCTCATTTTGTTTCCAATGCTTTCGATTAGATGAGTTTTAACTTTTATAGTTTTAACTCTGAGTGATCCAAAGGGATTTTTGTTTGATGTCAACTTGGTTGGCTCGGTTTTAGGGTTAACATCGTAGTTTACCGACTTTGGGATTTTAAAACACATTTTGGAAACATCTTCTGTTTGGTAAAACTTTTAATATAAGTTTTAACCCGGTGTTAAAATGTGTTGGTAATTGGTCTTTTAAATGTTAACCTTTAGTCTTGGTTTGTGTTTGGCATTATTTTAATAATGCTTACCATCCGTTTGCATTTGATTTTAGAACCTTTTACAACAATTAAACCCATTTTAAACCCACTTTCATGTTTCTTGTGTTACCCCCTCCTTCACATTTTTACACCTCCTGTCGGGGACGTAACAGGGGTACAGAGGGAAGTACAGCTGGGACTCATGCATGGCAATCTCTTCATCCCAACTGTAGAGAGTATTCTTTTTCTCACATGTCCATCACTCTCACTCATTTCTGGATTATTTTGTAGTCAGCAGCTCGTTGTTGGCTAACACTGAGATAAACCTTATAGTTGTCAGCGACCATGCTCCTGTTTCTTTAACTCTGGTAAACAGGAAGGTAATCCCACTGAGTAAAAACCGGTGGCTTCATACATCACTGCTTACATATTTTAAAGATGAGTGGGCTTTATATTTAGAATATGACGGCCTGCCTGGAACGTCAGTATCTGTTCTGAGGGAGGCAGTGATGAGAGGTAAAATAATCTCTCTCATCACATAAAACTAAAACAGAAAACAAACATTCAGGAATTAGAAGAAACTAAGACATTAGAGGCCTCCCCAGAGTAAGAAATGCAGAGCAAAATACATAAAGCTAAGCTAGAACTTAATGGAATTATTGACAAAAAGACTTCAAATAGAAAACTTTAAACATAATAGATCAGATACATTCTAAGCTAACCTGTTAAACACCTGAATAAAGAGAAATCTATTATATTATTTTACTGATTTCAGGTTTGATATAGATTAATTTATATTACCTGCTACCTAATAAGGGTACTGGTCCTGGACTCACCACTAACATCAGCTGAGCTCCTGGAAGCCCTGCATACCCAATGAGAAGGCCCCAGGTTCAGATGGGGTTCTAGTAGAAATCTGGACCTTTCTGGCTCTTTCTGGCATTCTTCAGAATGATGAGAGACTTAAAGAAAATGAAAGACTAGTTGAATATAAATTCAGTCAACATTAGTCTCCTCCTAACCCTAACCAGGCAAATACCCTGTAGTTACCACCAGCTATCATCCCATGTCCCTAATTAATGTTGATCTCAAAATGCCTGTTCAAAATAAAAGTTGCCACCTGGATTTAATTAAGCAGACAGGTAGGAGCCTCCTATTAGATATTACTGCAACAAGTTATTTAACCCAAGTAATGCAATGAATGCTTCTCATTTCTTTAACAACCAGGTAGAAAGTCACATCTGGTGGAGGTGAAAAGACGTTAGTCTGTGTGAGGAGGGTCAGATCATCTGCATCAAGCAGAGAAAACATGCAAGGAGATGCAGAAATGACTGGGTTAAAAACTGACCAATGTATTATTAAAACTGGTCTGATGTCCAGATGGACCCTGTTCCAGAGTGATGTTGCATCAGGGTAAGAAGAGAGGCAGATGAAGTGATACACCCATCATGTCTAGTGCCTACTGTAGTAGTACTGCCCATCGGCGATGGGCTGAGCCATTGTAATTGTTTTTACAAGAGTTGATTTGTTCATTTATTTATTATTTATACCTTTCGTTAACAACAGATATTTTACATGTTACACACAGGCAACAACACAGAGGTAAAAATATGAGAAGATCTTCATCAACAGCACATCTGAGCATTATATCCCACTCGTTTCTCAACATCTTGCTGCTGATAGTTCACACAAGCGGCGTGCTGAAGAGGAGCTGGGAGAGCGTCTGTAACACACAACATCGTGCACGAGAGCGCAGTGTCGAGTAGAACGTGGAAATCCTCCTATCTTTCACAGAGTCTGGTAAACTTCTGGTTTTTCATTTGGAGAAACATTTCCTGATTTTAAAACTGTGGCTCAAGTAGCGCTCGTTGTTCGGCACCTGCTTCAGGTGTGTCAGTGGAGTGCAGAATCACCCAGAGCACTATTCAGCTTATTTGGACTAATAAAATGAATATTTATTATTTTAAAAACTTGAGCGACGGGGATAAACGCATCATGTGACCTCTAGCTGCGAGCAAATGCTTCCTCCTCAGAGTTCATCCAGAGTTCGTCCAAACACAGCAGCGATTCATTTAATTTCTCAAAGTCATAAAAGGAAGAAACACGCATCATTTTAAGCATTTTGCTTAAATAAAATACCACAATGGTTAGGTCAAGTTAGTTTCTCCCCTGATTAGTCACTGCCTTCACCTGGTCCTCCTCCCACACCCCACACACCTGCAGCTCATCTCCCTCTCATCCTCCCTGTGTATTTAAGCCCTGTCTTGTCTCAGTGTCTTGTCGGTCCATTGTGGTAATTCTGTCAGTCTCTTGTTCCTAGTCTCTAGTATTTTCTCGTGTCTCAGTTGGATCTCCGGTTTATTTTGGATTTTGGACATTTTTGGACTCTGGCTCTCTGCCCTGGATTTACTCTTCATTTCATCCTTCAAAAATAAAGGATTTTACTTTACATCATCTCCTGCCTCGTGTCATCCTGGATTGCTGCATATTTGGGTCCTAAACATCCCCAAAACGTGACAATGCCAGGATCGGGCTCAGATACTGAAAGAGTGGTTCAGGGAGCATGAGACATCATTTTCACACATGGATGGGCCACCACAGAGTCCAGACCTTAACCCCATTGAGATTATTTGGGATGTGCTGGAGAAGGCTTTGTGCAGCAGTTAGACTCTACCACCATCAATGCAAGATCTTGGTGAAACATTAATGCAACACTGGATGGAGATAAATCTGATGTTGTTGTAGAAGCCTATGGAAACAACGACACAGTGAATGTGTGTCCTAGTCAAAGCTAAAGGTGGCCTCCAAAATGCCTCGGAACGGACCTGCTTGTGGGAGCTGGTCTGAATTTTTTATATATATAAATATTACATACTTAAAAATGATTGCTGTACAAAGTGAAAATGGTATCGTAGGATAAATCCACCTACCTTTTTGTTTTCCTGTCCTGTCTGTCTCTTATCGTTCTGTATCTCTTCTCAATCCTCCATAAAAACTGCTGCCTGGCCTCCTACTTCTTCACCTCATGAGTTACTTTTGAACTAAGTAGATAAAACAGTGGAGTGTACGGCCGCGCCAGTGAGGTTAAGTCACCAGAGCATGGGTGATGAGCTCCACAGCAGCAGAACGCATCAAGTCAAAAGTCAAAGTCAAAGTCAGTTTTATTGTCAATTCTACCACATGTACAAGACATTCAGAGAAATGAAATTACGTTACTCTCAAACTCTTGCTAAAGAAGGGGAGAAAGAGAGAAGCCGCTGCGTGTGCACGCGCCGCCAGCATTTCCTTAGATGAAAAGGGACGAATCAAAGAGATAAAGTATCCGAGAATATGAGCAGACGTGAACGATTGCATGTTAGGGTTACACAAGTTATCCAGGATACTTGTGTGTGTGTAGATGAGCTGGCTCCAGTGTTTTCTAGACTCATGTCACGTGTAAACCTGCTTCAAATCCTCCATTACAGTCCAGGTCCCCAAGAAGCCAAAGATCACTGGACTCAATGACTACAGACCTGTGGCCCTGACATAAGTAGTCATGACGTCATCTGAGCACCTGGTTCTGTCCCACCTCAAAACATCACAGCACCCCTACTAGACCCCCTGCAGTTAGCCTATAGAGCCAACAAATCTGTAGATGATGCAATAACCTTAGCTCTTCCTTTAATCCTGCAGCACATGGACTCCCCAGAAACTTATTAGAATCCTTTTTTTGGATTTCAGCTTGACCTTCAACACACTCTGCCCAGTTCTCTTTCAGGAGAACCCTCATCTCAGAAAGGGAGGAGTTTACCTGCAGGAGGGAGATAGAACATCTGGATTCCAGGTGCAGCAACAACAACAACAACCTGGAGCTGTATACCCTGGGGACAGCAGAGATGATTGTGACTTCAGGACAGTGTCAGTTCCACCTGCACCCATAACCCTGACAGACACCCCCATCTCAATCGTGAACTCCTGCTGCTTTCTTGGGACCACTAGTTTCCACAACCTCAAGTGGGAGATGACCATTATCTCCCTCATCACAAAGGCCCAGCAGAAGATGTTATACCTGCAGCTTCTGAGGAAACTCAAAATGCCAACCATGATGACAGTCCAGTTCTACATTGGGTCCATCTTCACTTCCTCCATCACTGCGTGGTACGTTGGAGCCACTGTGAGGGACACACATAGACTACAGCATGTTGAGCGCTCAGCAGAAAAGGTTATCGGTTGTAGCTTCCCATCAATCCACGATCTGCACACCTGGTCTCTGAGGCGTCTCTCAGGCCCTGTATTCTAATAAAGACAACTGGAAAAAAGGCCCATTGTGTTGTGCCAATCACAGCGCTCTATTGGTTTGGTGGGAGGGATGATGCAACAGAGCGGAACAAGATGGCATCAGCTGGTGAAACGGCTTTGGCATCAACTCTGAATTTAGAGTCTGTAGATTAAAGCTTTCTAGTAATATCAAAGTAAGATTATTTTAACATAAGCAAACATTTAAAGAAAGATGATAATCAAAGCTGATATTTTTCTGGTATTTTTGCATCGAGTTTGATGGTGATGACAGTGTTTAATTAGGGACCCAAAACATTTAGAAATATTTAACTAGAACTGTTTTGAAGCGAGCATCTGGAGGTAAACCCTTGATGGACGTGTCCTTTGGTCGAGTGGTTTCAAAGTTTTCTATTAATATTTGCAGCCACAGTGACGGTTCCTACCTCTGGGAAGAGCTGTCAGGATGCTGGTAACAGGTGCTTCCAGCCTTAGAGCCTGAGACTGAGGGACTGAGCTTCTCATGTGTCCTGGAAGTAAACCCATAAGGGACCTCATCACTGGCAGGCACAAAGCAAGAATAAATCTGATCTGAAGCGAACTGAAAGAAAAGGTTTTGCATTTGTAGTTTGTCTAATAACCATAAACCTTTTTCTGTCCTGAATCTTCATATCTCTAAGTCTTGTTGGAGGGACCGGTGGCGCCTTTGTTCTGCAGTCTCACCTCTTTTAGCACGCACCAGGGTAGCTGTGGCTACATCATAGCTCACCCCACCAGCGGGTGAATGTGTGGATGACTGATTGTGTTGCAAAGTGTTTTCGGGGGGTTATAGAACCCTAAGAAGGTGCTATACAACTACATGCCATTTAACATTTGCTGCAGGGGGCAAGTGCTAATTTTTCTTTCATGGAATAAGGCCGTCTCCGGGTCAGGGATGAGGTCCTGCCCCAAGTGGAGGAGTTGAAGTATCTCTGGGTCTTGTTCCTGAGTGAGGTAATGATGAAGTGTGAGATCGATAGGCGGATTGTTGCTGTATCTGCAGTGATGCTGGCGTTGTACCGATCTGTGGTGAAGAGAGAGCTGAGCCAGAAGGCGAAGCTCTCGATTTACCGGTGGATCTACGTTCTTACATTCACCGATGGCCACGAGCTTTGGGCAGTGACCGCAAGAACAAGATCACGGAAATGCGGATTTTAATTAAAACCTCTTCAGATTTTTAAAGTGATTAATTGAAAGTATGATCTTTCTTTTGCTTATCTGATTATTATGTATTTTTATTTATTTTTACATGTTAGAAATAAACACTAACTAACTAACAAACTACCTAACTAACATGCGGCTGAAATGAGTTTTCTCAGCTGAGCTCTCCCTTAGAGATTCAGGGTGAGAAGCTCAGTCATCTGGGAGGGGCTCGTAGTAGACCCGTTGCTCCTCCACATTGAGAGCTGCCAGTTGAGGCAACAACAACAATGATATGACTTCTTACTACTGTATTGATGCTGCTTTTGTCCAATAGTTACGCTTTATTCCTAGCAGGGTATGGTTGGTGCTGAATGAGGTACATAAGAGATAATAAAAGGAGTATGATGTACCCCCTTTTGTCGAAAAGAGACACGATATTTCTCACGACCAAATTGTGGTGACTTAGGGTCCCCCCCTCACCAGCCGGTGGTGGGTCCGGAGGTCTGGCAAAACTCTGAGACCTGTTATTGGAAAAGCCTCACGGTTTGGAGTTGTTATAGGACTTCTGGGCCTGTGATTTAGCACCAGGTTTGCGGTTCTTACCTTTACCAGTTTCAGATGTAGCTCCTTCGAGTCGCAGGGGATCTGCCTCCACTGCCAGGACCGAAGGGGTGTCCTTTGACTTACTTGACTCTTTGAACCGCCTGAAGCTATAACTTGCCATCCTCCTGAGATTGGCCATGGTATTGACTAGAAGGTCTACAGCACCCATATTGGGGCCATACTGAGGATGCAAATTATGAAGGAAGAGCTCTTTAAAGCCTTTTTCGTCTTCCATCCCCCTTTTACACTCTTAACCAAAGTACGCGTCAAAGAGGCATAGGTAGAAAGCTTGTGGGTCTTCATTACGACCTTTTTGACTGCCAAAGCTAATTTCAAACCAGCTTCTTTAGCATCATAAGTGTATTCTCTTTGAATAGCTGCTTCTAGCCGGTCGTAATCATTTGCAATTGCATCTTGTTGTCGATCAATGAATGAACCCACTGCATCAGAGGTTAATCTTATCAGAAAGATTTATTCCTCGAGAGTCATTACAGGAGATCTCTGAAAATGGTGTCAAAGGTCACTGAGATACGTGTCAACTGGATATGAATGACCTCCGAGACAGCCTGTAGATGTCAGCCAAGGTGACAGGTGAGAGTGGGTGGGCTGGCTGGAAAGCGGGCACAGCCATACCACTAGGTGTGGACAGTGGTGCAGGAGGAGGAGGTGGGTGTGGAGCAGTCGGCTGGGGAGCTGGCACACCCAGACCAGCTGCAACGGCAGGTGGAGGAGTAGCAGAGGGAGGGGCAGGTTGAACCGGGATGGTTGAAGGGCCCCCCTTCTCTCTCCAGCGAGCTCAGCAATCAGTGATTTTAAATCAGCAATTTCAGCATCTCGCTCTCTCATCACATTCCTGGTTGCGACGAGATCAATATTCGGAGCATTTTTCTCAAGCTCCAAGTTAGCAAACTGCTTTTCTGCTCTCAATTTATTTTCCAAAAGCACTGCATTCTCTTTTAAAGCATCCTCCAGCACTTTACTGGTAGACTCCTTGGCAGAGGTGGAGCCGCTCATTCCATCTCTCTGCTTCTGCTCAGAAAACACGCACAATGCACTCTGCGTAGCCACATGACTCTCAACTTCCTTATCCCAGCGGTGAGACAGAAGAAGAGGGAACTGCCCCAGGTTTTCTGTGCGGGTTGCTGCTTTGACTCTCTCACCCTCGACAGGTGAAGCAGCTGTGTGTTGCTGTAGCAACTATAAAAGTTCTACTGCTGTAAGATGCTTGAAGGACTCGCCGTAGCCACAAGCGTCAAGGTTACCAGAACCTACACAGGTTAACACAGCATCAATAATGCCTTTCCCCACAGAGGGAGAAGCAAACTCTTCCTCAGACATTGTGCCAACAATTTAAGTGTAATGCACCAGAAAACACAAAAAAGTGTAATGTACTAGAGGTGCCACAAGATGGCGATAGTGCTCGATGCAAATGATATGATAAATGATAAATGAACTGCACTTGTATAGCGCCTCTCAGAGTAAGGACTCCAAAGCGCTTTACACTACAGTGTATCATTCATCCATTCACACACACATTCATACAGTGGTGGAGATGAGAGGCGAGGCTGCCAAGCACAGGCGCCACCAGACCCTCCGACCACCACCTTGCCTGCTGTCTTGCCCAAGGACACAACAGCAGAATTCTCTGTCCGGAGCTGGGATCGAACCTGCAACCTTCCGACTACTGGACAACCCGCTCAACCTGTTGAGCTACTGCTGCCCACAAAGGCAACAGTGCGGGAGGGGTAGTGTGCGTCACTCCATGACGTGACGCACAGAGACGCCGACCCAAAATGGAGGACGGGCCTGGTGGAGATCGCTTTTCTCACAATAAAGTCAAAATATACCCCGAAACTACAAAAACGTGTGAGGAGCTTGTTTTGTGTAATGTAGCGAGTTATGACAAAGGCAAATGCTGCCAAGAATGGTTGACAGCGCCATCGGAATTTGCATCCGCAGGCGTTGTCAGCCCTGTTACCCTTAGCTATAGAGGGTAACAGGCTTAGACTGACTTTTTGTGAAGCGTGTCTCTCTTGGCGTGATTCACACGGGAATCAGCCCTTCGACTGGCTGAATACCGTTCAGGTTCTCGCTCTAATTTATTGGTAGAGCGTATAATTGGTGGCATGCACTTTGCCACGCTCTTCTGTTTTCGGGCTTAAGATTAGCTTTCCTGGCTAACTAAGCAAACGGGTAATAGCGCTAATGTCTGGCTAGTAATTTAGCCTTGGGCGCTCCTGGGTGTAATTCTGATTGAAGAACAGAATTAGTATCCAGTATTCGTGTCGGATAAACAACTGTCATGCAGCGTTAGAATGCTAATATTGTCAGTTGATCAGACCAAATTAATGAGTGGCTAAGTGCTAAGTGGAGGTCAAAGTTTCCTGACTCCGGTAACACAAGCTTTTCAACAGTGACAAAACCGCACAAATAATGCAGCAGAATCACACAAAGATGTGACAAACTCACACATATAAATGAGTTCCCCTTTAAATCAACAAACAGTTAATTACCTGCAGTTTAGTTCAAATGAAGCTCTCATAAAGACACACAGACTGTGGGTGGCAAGGGAGAGTAGCGCCCCTGGTGTGGGACGGAGGTCTCCCCGTTTGTAAAGAATTATTTGATAATTCAAAACCAACACAGAGTGGATAGTTCTAATAAAGACTGGCTGGCTCGCCATTAAATGTAGCGTTGGCAAATGGATTATTTATTTGTACTAATGACCAGGAAGATGTGATATTCTATATAAATATAAAATATTACCTTGCTTGATCTTAATTGTAAACATCAGAAGATTAGAGGGCTTAATCAGAAGATTCTATGATTTTTGCTTTATTAAGTAATTACACACACTTTGTTTTGATTCAGAAAAGAATCAGGTTTGTAAAAGTAAGAAATTATTTTATTACAATTATAACATGATAAGTAAACTAAGCATTTTCTGTGACTGGATGGAGCTCAAGGTGATGAAGGCTATGTGTCAATGTGATGTAGGTCAGAACTTCTAAATCTCGGAGAGCGGCGTCTCCGGATGAAAAATAATTTGGTTTGCTCTAAAGTATGAAGTTGTTATCTTTCATAAACACATCAGACACAATCTGTCATGTCTACTTCACCTGATTTGAGAGACCCTCTTGGTGGATCCGAAAGTCACACGGGCTGCCTGACCGCTGGCACCGGAGGGCTGTAGAATACCGTGGTACCGACTCCAGTCCAGAGATGTCTCGGGTCAAACAGCTGGATAAAACCGTGCGTCTGGAGGACTTTTAAGGAGTTGTAGGTGCAAAAAGGTTTTGACAACGTGTCAAAATCTTTGATGGTTGAAGAGATTGTGACAGGTGGCCAGTCTGAAGCTTTCTCTAGAACTAACGAATCACTCAGCATGATCCAGTTTTAAGGATTTGATATTATGATTTGCACAGCCAATCAAAGGTGGACAGCTTGGGAGATGTTACCAAGACAACTCAGAAACACTCCTTCTTTGACCAGATGTTCTGACTGGTTAAAAGGGCAAGTTATGTGTTGGAGTTTAACTTAACCGTACTTGTTATTGTGTGAATGCGGGTGTGAGGACCTCGTCACATAAACATGCAGAACACACTGCAGTGGTAGACATAACATAGTATAACATAACATAACATAACATAACATAACAACTATTGAACACAGATTAATGAAGCATTTCATTATAATATGATTGTAATAAGTGGCATTAAACAAATGTTTAATGATATCTAGATAATAAGTCATGAAAGAGGTTCATATTGATTTAGGAATTAATTCTTGATTTTATCAACTGATTCGAGCTGGAGTTCTTCTTTCGTTGGAGGAGACAGATAGGACCTTTGGGAAAGAAAGTTATTGTTTATTTTTCAGGGCTGCAGAGTTCTTTGAGCTGGTATGAAGGCAGGCTCATTTAAAGGGATCACATGCAGTGCTGTCTTCTTTCTGACCAGATGTTGAATAAATGTTGAAAGAACAGATTGTACCTAAACTGACCATTGCTGGACATTACAAAAGAGAACTGACACTGAGAAGTTGTGAATGGAGACACAGGATCACAGGAAACTGTAGCGGAATATAGTTGATATATTCTCACACTTTATCACGGTAAAGAGATTAATCTTACCTTAGAATCAGAAGAGGTTGTTTTTACTACAGGGAAATTTATTCAAACACTTTGTATTGACTTAGAGACAAGAAAAGAGAAATATGGGACGTTTAAGAATATTTATTTTATACTTATTCGAAACAATCACCAGGACTAACTCTCTAATGATGGATGCAGATGGATGTGAGCTGAAGTGTTGGTGTGTGTGTGTGTCAACTCAGAATCTCCGTTCTGATGGAGGCAGGTCGGAGCGTGAGATGTTGGTTTGATTAACTAACCACGAGGGACTTCAGGAGGAAGACATGAGACGCTAGCTACGTACCTTCGGAGACTCCCGTGTATGATCCGGAATGCCAGGTCCTCGGACCCTCCTTGTGCGGGAGCTGGCGAAACAGCGGTCGGCAGCACGACAAACCAGTCTACGCATCGACTCACGGTACGACGGCAGGTTTCAGCGTTACGTAGAGAGTTCAGCTTTTATTTTGAAGGAACCGTCGTCTTGTTGATAAAACGACAGAATGTTCCAGCTTGACAGTTCTCAGCTTAAAGTAGAAAATACAGCTGGCCAGTCTGCACTTCACTTAGCGATGATGGATTTGAGAGCTGGTTGAGCTACGTTGAAGAGCTTCGTTGGAACTCGACGGAAACTCAGATGGAACTGAATTAAAATGGCGTGGTTCTGTTTTATTAAGCTTAGATGTTTACGAATCTTAGCGAATCGGAGTGGACAGATTAACTAAACATCACAGAACTCTGCCAGGCAACAGAAGGGAAGTTCTGATTGGATGAATGCAATGTGTCATGTGTTTACCTTATGTGGATCAGGATGTCTAGCTCAGTTAGTCCTGTTATTCATTAAACACATAAATCATAACATTGTGATTTACAGATCAGTCACCTGATTATTATTGACCAACAGTTGTTTTGATTAGCTTATTAGAAATAAAGTTCTTTGATTAACTAATGAAAAGCGTTCTTCGTCCTTCTTCTGTCTTCTTTGCTGGAATGTAAACATCAGAAGCAAGCGCACGACCTTGGCAACTTATGCACACTGTCACTGTGTCAAAGGGCAGCTGTTAAGGGCAGAAAATAGCATATTCATAACGCTACAAAACATTAGTGTGATTGGAAGATAAGAAGGAACCCTGCTGCTCCTAATTAGAGTTGTGCTCCGACAGTCGATAAAGATGAAAAAGCCAGGGGAAGGCTTAGCTACTAATGTCAGCCATTCATCTGGGAGATAGAGTGTTTTTGTGCAACTTATATTTCACCATTTCCACGTTTTTCCCTGAATGCACATGGGTTGAACAGTGTTGGGCAAGTTACTTCCAAACTGTAATGCATTATTTATTACTTGTTACCCTAATTTTAGAGTAATTCATTACATTACAATATTACTGATTTTAAAATGTAAGGCATTGCACTACTTTGCATTACTTTAAGTTACTTCACCAAAACAACTTCAATATGAATCTGGTAACATCTTTGGTGTGTTCTTGCTGTGTTGAAATCCTAATTCCATCTTTTAGCTCTTTTTAAAACACAGAAAGGTTTTATTTACCTGCAACGTTTCGTTTGTGGCTGCAAACTTCGTCAGGCTGACGCTGATGGTGGCGTCACTTCCTTCTCCGTTTATCCGCGGGCAGCAGAGGACGTTGTCGCCCTCTGCTGCCTGCTCTCCCCTCTCCAACGATGCAGTCCCATGCTCGATCCAACGAGTAAACTCCATTGTCGCTGATCATGGTCCCACATCCACGTCTCCTTATCTCGATAGCCGTCAGGATCCTGTTTCCCCCAGCGAGAGCAGCTATCTAAGGTGCTCTTCTACTGTACAGTGACAGGTGGGAGGGAGATCATGGGAGAAGCGAAGAGCACATTGACTCCTCCAGCTGATGACCTCGCCAGGCTGAAGTCCACCAATCCGAAGGCAAGGGGGGTAGGTCGGGTTTTCACAGCATCTGTCTGCATTCCTTCGTGGGGGTTTTAGTTGCTTGCAACTCAAGGCTACAGGGCGTCAGATTCAGATATCAAGAATTTGATTGGGTCAGGCTGAGATAATTTTCCTCTCTGCCTTCAGTCTTTAAACTGATCATTTCCAGTCCTTCAGTGAAGCCAATTTTGGCTTTTAAACTTAAACCTGTCCATACCGTCCGGTGACTCTCTCCGAGATGACATCCATTTTGCGCACTAATACTGGTGTCACAGCTAGAACATTGTCCAGATTACGATTCACCTCGAGTAACGTCCCAGTCTGAGAAGTCTCCACATGGACGGTGCTTTCCGCGGGTGCAGTTCGTCCTCCAGTCACTCCCATCCTCCCAGATTTCCAGAAAACCAGATATCCTCCCACTCCAATCAGGAGAAATCCAGTGATCATCAGACCAAATACCTACACATCTTGGATGTCCTCAATGGACAGCTGGCTGAGGCATATGATCTTCCACTCCTTCCACCAATCCAAAATATATCCCACTGGGTGTGTCCCCTGTGGACATGTGATAGCCCCCTGTTCCGTTCCCGTTGTTGAAAAAATCTTATCGATCACATTGAATGACCAGTTTATTAAATCCATGGTTAGTATAAAATAGAGTTTTTCAGAAGAAATGCAGAGAAGCGCTCTGTGGGCAGACAGGACAAAGAGCCTTGGGAAAAAAAAAAGATAAGGGAGTGAAAGAGGGAAGCGTCTGTACTCCTCGAGTGCCAGAAGAGAAGACGGATTGTATCACAGAGCAAACATAGTAACAGAAGAAAGAGACTGTAAACAAGAGGACAAACACATACAACACGCTTTAAAGACCTGCAGATACCCGACATGGGCAATAAACAAAGGAAAACAACAAAGAAAAGAACAACCAAAGCAAAAAACCAGCAACCCAAAAAGACAAGAACCAAAACCAGTGATACCCCTACCATACATCAAAAGCATAACAGAAAAAACAAGAGCAACAATGAAAAAACACAACATAAACACACCAACAAAACCATACACAACAGTTAGAAACAGACGAGTGCACCCAAAAGACAAAATATCAGCTGGACTTACATGTGGAGTCATTTACCAAATCCCATGCAAACTCTGCAATAAAACATACATAGGAGAAACCGGACGCCAACTCAACACTCGAACAATAGAACATAGAAAGGAGTGCGAGAAAGAGGCAAATCGAAAACACACAAGAAAGCAAAAGTACAATAAAGAAATCAGCCGTAACAGATCACTGCACAAGAGAAAACCATATAATGGACTGGGACAACACAAGGACCATAATCATTGAACAACAGAAATACAAAAGATGGATTAAAGAAGAAATCGAGATAAGGAGACGTGGATGTGGGACCATGAACAGGGACGATGGAGTTTACATGTTGGACCGCGCATGGGACTGCATCGTCGGAGAGGGGAGAGCGGGCAGCAGAGGGCGACAACGTCCTCTGCTGCCGCGGATAAACGGAGAAGGAAGTGATGCCACCATCAGCGGCAGCCTGACGAAGTTTGCAGCCGCAAACGAAACGTTGCAGGTAAATAAAACCTTTCTGTGTTTTAAAAAGAATTAAAAGATGGAATATGAATCTGGTAATGTGACGCTCAGTGAGCTCATGACATATATGTGGGAGGTGATGTGGTGTCTGAGCTAGGATCGCTGTTAAAAACTGTCAGATATAATAGCAGTGCTTTAAAATGATTGTTTATTAAATAAAAGCAACAACAATCTGTACTCTCAGCACGCTGCCATCTTAGATTATCTGAGCAGGGAGTGAGGTGGTGGGGGCCCCAAGCCTATATTTGCCTTGGTCCCCAAATGCCTTTCTATGGCCCTGGATGTGGGACTGACTTCTGGGGTGATCTGATTCTATCACATGTATAAATATTAAAAGTTTATTTATTATTGCTTTTCACCGGTAAAAATGTGTATTGGGGATGAATCTACCTACTTTTTTCTTTTTTTCTTGATTTTATTTGAACAATTTCCTGCCCTTTCTCTCTCTAACCTTCCTGCAAGCTGCATGTTTTCTCCGTCTTCCAGGAAAAACTGTTTCCTAGATTTCCTACTTTCTAACTAATCAGCCAAATGGATCTACCGAACGCAAAATAAATAAATAAATAAATAAATAAATAAATAAAATAAGCTTAATATGCGCTGCGCTCCAGTAGCAATGGCTTGAAATCACCGGGGCACCGATTATGAACTCAGCTGAAAAGTACGTGAAGTACCAGAGAATATGGGCTGATATAAACGATCGTAAACAAATTACGTTGTTTTTGTGGAGCGATTTTGTGAATATAACAGCGGCTGCGTGCAGGACGCAGCTGGAGTATTTGAGCCATTACCGCTGCATCCTCTCTGCTCATAGAATGCCCGCAAAGCAGAGTCCATAAATGACGTCATATATGCGGATACTGGATCTTTTTTCAGGCTTCCCGCAATTTGAATTTTTAGGAAACCCACATCTTTATTCTGGGTTTAAAAATGCATTGTAATTGCAATTGTTACTGACAGTTGTACCGAGTAAATATTACCATTTTCTTTCCCTGTAATGCCTTACATTACCACATTACAGCAAAAGCAATGCATTACAGTAATTACTTTTGTTCCGCTTTACTCCAAACACTGGGGGTGAATGCATGTGGGTGGTTGGTGGCGTCCATAAAGACGTGATCATCTGCAGTGATACTAACATTGACAGGGATGAAGACCATGGAGAAGGTCTTGTGTGCCCTGAAGGACATCAAACACATCAGTGACTCCATAAATACCACTGTGAAAGGACACGAGGGAAAGAAATGAGCCAGCGCCGTCCCCATTAACGCCCCATGCGTGAATTTGTCTTTAGAGGGAAGATGAGAATAAAAATAAAGCCAATTTACTTGCTACTCCAGTCACAGGTGGTGCTTTTAGCCAGCTGCACACAGGAGCCATTGATTTGTTGTATTATAGGGACTTCTGTTGGGGACATGCATGGAGGAAGGAGGGAGTGAGTCACAGCCACCTTTTAATCAGGATTTTTCACACACCAAGTTATCAGGTGTTTTTAGACTTCCCTTTGGGTCGACAAAAGCTGGTTGAAGAGAGATCTTTTTTTCTGGATGTGGTCTGATAATGGGAAGCCACAGCACCTGTGAGGATGCTGTCAGCCTTTGGTTCCTGTGGTCGTGTTGTAATTGACAGATGGAGTGTTACATTGTCTGTATTCTAAGCCCTGAACAAATCCAATCTTTTCTTGTGCTGCTTCCTTCATCTGAATAACAAACTAAGATGGTTCCTGTGTGCAGGGGGGAGAATACACCCCCCTTTGTCCAGTTTTCGAAACCATTTCCTGTTTCTGAACCACTTTAGTCCAACGTTCAGCTTCAGACCCCTAGGCTAAGGTTATGGTGGACTCATGGGCTCTGTGGTAGAAGAACAGGCTCAAACCATCAGTCCACCATGTCTTCGGTCCCGTCTCAGAAAAACATGGTTTCCAAAGATGTCCATAAATAAAAACAGTTACACTGTCACAGGTGTATAGTTAAACAACACAAATACACAAACACCTATACTTTAAAAACATCATAAACAAACACCACATGCTCCTCTAGGTTTGTATGCGGATAAATCAAAAACAGTAAAACAGTTCAATTCAAAGATACTTTATTAATCCCAGAGGGAAATTAGAGTTTCAGTACACACAATTCTGAGATCAGACATGACAGGAATTGGTGACTGTGGTCATTCGCAACCTGAGTCGCGCTACCGTCAGTTATGGAGGAAAGTCAACTTTGATCATGTGACACGCGATAGTGTTAGTCCACTAGTGTTAGTGTGTGTGTTTGCTCCCAACCCATTGGTTTAACGTGTGTGTTATCTTGGTACTTTAATTTGATTGTAACTTTCTATGGAAGAACCACGAGATGGTTAGGCAGACGCGGCCGATCCTCCAAAAAGTTAATCAAATAAGTCTTAACCTGAAATCCATTCTAAAGGCTTCTCCTAAATCCTGTAACGTGTAACCAATTTGTCAAGTAGCGTACTTGTTTGGACTTTTAGGCAGCGGTACACATGCTAACAGGTCATCCTGACAGGTTCACCTTTTAAAAACATCACGCTGCCACATTTATTGAGGGTTCCGCTGAAACCATTCTAGATACGCAAAACTTATCCGTCTCCGGCTGTCCTGTCGTGACCTGGCCATTTCTTCAAACATGCTGGATGACCTCTTCTGGGGAGATTGTCGGCTGCCTGAAAGGTTTTCCCTTTGAGAATAATCTGTCTTGCTGTAGATTGATGAATAAAACAACCTTTAACCTTTCCTTCACTGATGGACCATGTGCTTCTCTGTGTGTGTTGCTGTCTGTCCACAACGTGCTAACCCACACCTCATCTGGACTGATGCGTCTGATGTGTACCTCATTATAAACGTGGAAGCTCCACACCGGAACCGTTTTGTCTTAGCTCTATTTTGTTTGATATATCATGAAATCTATTCTCTATTTTCTACTCAGTTTGGACTTTGATATTAATTTCAGTGACTGACCACTTCATAGTAAAGGCTGGCGTTCTGTAAATGGCCTGTATTTGATATAATGCCTTCTAGAGTCCTGGAACCCCCTAAGGTGCTTTACAAGGCAATCAGTCATTGACACCCTGGTGATGATGAGCTACATCATAGCCACAGCTGCCCTGGGGCACGCTGTCAGAGGCCAGGCTGCTACACTGGCGCCACCGGTCCCTCCGGCCACCACCAGCAGGCAGCGTGGGTTAAGTTGGCGCCGCTTTTTTATTTTGGAGTTCTGTGCTCATAGATGCGCTCCCACGAGATCTAGATCCTCTCATTAAATGGTGCATTTCCTCCAAATCACTAATATCGGTCCTGGGGCGCCTGAACAAAAGGGTTGGGCTGGTGTGTTTACTCAATCACGTGATCCAGAGCTGTATACAGGACACAGTTCTATATGATTTATGATAAAATGTGCTTGAGGAAGTGAAAATGTGAAATGGACATCTTTCTAAATGGCAAATGGCCTGTAAAAAAATGGCCTGTATTTGATATAGCGCCTTCTTGAGTCCTGGAACCCCCCAAGGCGCTTTACAACACAACCAGTCATTCACCCATTCACACACACATTCACACACTGGTGGGGATGAGCTACAATGTAGCCACAGCTGCCCTGGGGCACACTGACAGAGGCGAGGCTGCCGAGCACTGGCCACCGGTCCCTCTGACCACCACCACCCAGGCAATGTGGGTTAAGTGTCTTGCCCAAGGACACAACGACAGCGACAGACTGAGCGGGGCTCGAACCTGCAACCTTCCAATTGCGGGGCGAGCACTTAACTCCTGTGCCACCATCACCCCTAAGTCAGTGTGTCTACATTGAAGTTCAATGATTTTGACGCGGCGTCTGCATTGGCTTTAAAATAACTGCTGAACTAAAAGGTCACCTCTTTGAATTTTCCAATAGTTTATATAACTTTTAACTTTACATGAGCGATTTCTAACTGGTTTTTACATCCTCTACTTAGATCAAAATAACTTAAGCAAGGTTTAAGGTTTTAATTAAAACACCAGTTCTCCCAGAGCATCTGGGTAGTTTCTAGCCTAGTGAGCTAGAACAAATTTTTGCTTTGCAAAGTTTAAATAATACATTTATTTAGTCTGGCTTGCCAGGCCAGGTAGTTTCAGCTTAACTACCAAACCTAAAATAAACCCGACCCTGTACTGCTGCAGAACTAGGTCACCAACACATTTCTGCATAAAGACAAACTGGAGTTTCCTGATTTTAAAAATGCTTCTGTGTTTGGCTAAACAGTGGTTTGTTTGTTTGTTTGTTTGTTTGTTTGTTTGTTTGTTAAAACCCTTTTGGGTCAATGGTTTCAGCTTTAACAAACTGCAGATATGCAGATGTGAATCCAGATGAAACAGCCTTCATTCTAATAAGTAGTTGCCATGCCATGTGATCGTATCTCAGCTGACCGAGTCACCTTATCTGTAAGAAGAAAGCAGAGTCAGACTGTAATTATACCCAGAAACATAAACACAGCCAATAGTGGGTTGGAAGTTGTAAAGCAGAGTCTGCATGCTGGGTGCCAGCACTAACGGCTCTCCTTATTAGGCAGCTGGTCTCTAGACATTGTTTTTCACGCTTACAAGCAATTAAAATGCACACCAAGGCAACTGGAAAGAATTAGAGGAAAAAATTTAAATGGGTGTTGCTGTCTTGGGGGCATTCATAACAATCATCAGGACAAAAGAGTTTCTCTCTTTTTCCTGTCTTCCTTTTTAGTGTTTTTTAGCGGGGGTGGTACCCAGTGATGTGAAGCTAATGAGACGTCTGACAGTGGGGCTGTGGTAGAAATCTGAACCAGCAAGTAATGGTGCTGGAGATGAGGCTGGATTTACTCCTGAGATACCAGCACAGTCCATCCATCCACCCGTCCATCCATCCATCCATCCATCCATCCGCCCACCCGCCCGCCCGTCCGTCCGTCCGTCCATCCATCCATCCATCCATCCATCCATCCGCCCGTCCGTCCATCCATCCATCCATCCATCCATCCATCCATCCAACACTGTTAGTAATGCCGTTATACCTAAACACTGTTACTCCAAACATTTCAGAAGACACAGCTAGCGTTCAGGGAGTCAAAATGGTTGAACACCTATTAATGTGATTTAGAGGCTTTCCCCATAGTTAGCCACTAGCACTAGCTCTGACGGTCATGCTACCTGTCAGTCAAATCTAATTAATCATTATTTCAAGCATCAATTACACCTAAACGGAAGAGTAAAAACCCCATCCCCCTCAGAGTTGTCATCACTGTAAACTCAATCTATTAATACTGAAATAGTTTTTCATAAACATGTTATTTCTGCTGTGCAGTTGGCCTTTTTAATGGGAGTCAATGAGGGCTTGCTCATTTCTGGTGCCAGCTCCTAGAGGATGAGGGGGGAACTGCTAGTTTGGCACTTCCTTGGCTTCAGCTCTGAGTCCCTGGGGTTCTTGCTTAGATCCTACCCTCACCTATGATCACAAGCTTTGGGTAGTGGCTGAAAGAAAGCACAATATTGTGAATACAAGCCACCAAAATGAGGCTCGGAGTAGACCAGGGGCGGGCAATCCTGGTCCTCGAGGGCCACTATCCCACATGTTTTACGGTTTTCCCTGTTTCAACACACCTGATTTCTATCAGCAGAAGATTAGCTGGCTTCTGCAGCTTGATGAGCTGCTGAATCAACTGTGTTGGAACTGGGAAATAACAAAAAGAGCGTCAGGAGGATACCGGCCCTCGAGGACTGGAGTTGCCCACCCCTGGAGTAGACCCATTGCTCCTCCACATCGAGAGGAACCATTTGAGGTGGCTCTGGCAGCTAGTTAGGATGCTGCCTGGACACCTTCTTGATGAGGTTTTCCAGGCCACCTGTATGTCGGGCCTTTGTGGTAAATTCTGCAAGGGGCAAAATGAGCTGTATATTAGATGGTCCGGTCCACTCAGCTGTGGTGTCTCCATACAAATTCAGCCATTTCAGGACTTTGCACAGACGTCGGCATGTCACGACTGCTTTAGCAGTGAGTGATGTCACTGATCAGTGCCATAGAGTCCACATTAACATTAATAAAATAAAAGTTTTATTCTGTCGGAGGAGGAGAGCAGCTGGGGGGTGTAAAAAGTGGTGTTCAATGACCAAAAGAAGCTCAGTTTTTCACGGCGCTCTGTGAGACATCAAAGCCCTGGGGATGAAGTTGTTGTGAGGGTTTTCAGTGTTTCAGATTTTAAAGTAGTACAATCGGTGCTTATGTGCTTGTGTTTCCATTCTGCTACACAAGCCGCTCTTGCAATGATGCTTGTTGTGAACAATGTCTGCTGTCATTTCCTACCGAGTTACAACCAATCAGCATGAGTTACACTCAGCTATTCCACCGAGCCCCTCAGAGTACCTGTTTCTGCTTTCTGAGTAGTTTTAATCCGCTCTGATTATAACATTTAAAATATGCCGATATTGTGATGATCCAAACTCACAATAAAAAAGTGAAGAAAGTAGCCTTCTTTGAACGTTCACTAATCAGGCCAACTTTATTTGTATAGCACTTGAATAATATAAACAGCCAGAGTTAAAACAATGAAAAATGAACTAAACAGACTGAAGTATGGTTAACACTAAATGCAATTTAAATGATAATAAAAATGATCCAAAACTAGTTTTGTCAACATCTCAGGTGGAGTCAAAGGCCAGAGAGAAGAGGTGGGCTGTTTAAAATAAGACAGTGAAGAGGCCTGTCTGATATTTAAAGGAAGCTCATTCCACAATCTAGGAGCTGCTTTGTCTTTGGGACAATCAGGAGCAGCTGATCAGCTGACCTGGGAGAACGAGAGGAGTATGTGTAGTAGCTCCCACAGGTAGGGCGGGGCAGGGCCATTAGGGATTTAAAAGCAATACAATTATTTTAAACGAGTCATTAAGGCTCATGCAGCCAGTGCAAAGAGGCCAGAACAGGGGTGATGTGCTCAAATGTCCTTTTTCCTGTTGTGAGGTGAGCAGCAGCATTTGTTCTCCCTGAAGCTGAGAGATACATACATCACTGACTCCCGCATGAATCAACAAAAAGGTTTCACAAATCACCACCTGTGCTTTAAGGATTCTGTTATCAGTTTAAAATAATATAAATCAGGTTTGAAGAGTAACTAAATCAAAATAAAGACGCACAGGGTGTGGAAACAGTTTGTTGGAAGTGCCTTTTCTGACTCAGAAACTAGAAAAAGGACCAAACTTTAGCTTCATCTATGTTTTGTTTACCTTTTGTATAATGTTATACATTTTTAATAACTTGTCTTTTTTAATAAAAGAAAGAAACAGGCTGAATATCTTTGACATCAAAAACAACTTCTAAGTTGATACAAACAGCGGACGTCTTCACAGCGGTCTGTTGCAACAACAAAGTCGCTACGTTTGAACGTTCCAGCGACACCTTCGGACGTCGCTGGAACGTTCCGTTGTGGCGACATCCAAAGTGGAATTCCATAGCAACGTCAGAACGTCACTTTAGACACTGCTGGGGGGTTGTCACGGCATAGCCGCAACTTTACTGTGATGTCGTGACAACGTTGCCACCGTAATGATGTAACAACATACCAACTAAAAGGTTGCGGAGAAGTTTTCAGGTTTGTTTGTTTTTTTGCTTTAGCTTTAGGTACCACAAATAATGATGCTGCAAAACCGAGAACCCAATGTGTGGATGGCAGATTAACAGCTGAATAACCAGAAAGGCTGGTAGAAAGGATTTAGGACAGTGGTGTCCAACCCTAGTCTACTGCATATTGTTCAGTAGTAAGCAGCTGGATCAGGTGTAACCTGGTACATTTTCACACTTTTATTACATAAAACTGAATAGACTATTAAACCCACAGCGGGGGCATTCTCTCATTACAGCAGCATAATGACAAAGGTCCAGGTAAGTACATAAGCAGTAAGCTCTTATTGTACCCTTCCAGCACTAAAAACAACAGTTCCACAAATATGCAGCATAAGGGACACACTAATGCATCTGGTGTTGCATTAGCATTGAGCACACACTGAATATTACATCGAGTGTGTACAGTGGGGCAAAAAAGTATTTAGTCAGCCACCGATTGTGCAAGTTCTCCCACTTAAAATGATGACAGAGGTCAGTAATTTTTATCATAGGTACACTCCAACTGTGAGATACAGAATGTGAAAAAAAATCCATGAATTCACATGGCAGGATTTTTAAAGAATTTATCTATAAATCAGGGTGGAAAATAAGTATTTGGTCAATAACAAAAATTCAACTCAATACTTTGTAACATAACCTTTGTTGGCAATAAAAGAGGTCAAACGATTACTATAGGTCTTTACCAGGTTTGCACACACAGTAGCTGGTATTTTGGCCCATTCCTCCATGCAGATCTTCTCGAGAGCAGTGATGTTTTGGAGCTGTCGCCGAGCAACACAGACTTTCAACTCCCTCCACAGATTTTCTATGGGGTTGAGGTCTGGAGACTGGCTTTCAAATGCTTCTTACGGAGCCACTCCTTTGTTGCCCGGGCGGTGTGTTTAGGATCATTGTCGTGTTGGAAGACCCAGCCACGTTGCATCTTCAAAGCTCTCACTGATGGAAGGAGGTTTTGGCTCAGAATCTCACGATACATGGCCCCATTCATTCTGTCCTTAACACGGATCAGTCGTCCTGTCCCCTTAGCAGAAAAACAGCCCCAAAGCATGATGTTACCACCCCCATGCTTCACAGTAGGTATGGTGTTCTTGGGATGAAACTCAGTATTCTTCTTCCTCCAAACACGACGAGTTGAGTTTATACCAAAAAGTTCTACTTTGGTTTCATCTGACCCAGTGGCGGAGCTTGATATGTGCAACATGTGCGGCCGAACAGGGCGGCAGTCTGCATGGGGCGGCATTTAATTTCCCCTTTTTTTTTTTTTTTTTCAAATTTTTTTTTTATTTTTAGCATCAACCAATACATAAACAAAACATAGAAATTGCATGTTCTTAATAATAATAGTGATGATAATAATAATATTTCTGTAATAAAAGCACAACAAAGTGTAACCCATATCAACTACTCCCTGTCACATGACCCACGTCAGCTGATGTGAGGTCCCTCTCCTGATTGGCTCCTTCCAGTCGCGGCAACCATGAAAGCTGCTCCTGCTGTGGCTGTAAGCTTGTTGCTTTTAGAACGGCGTGGGAAAACAAAGCGTTTTTATCCCCTCAGTTCATTTATACTCTCATTTTACCTCAGCAGTAAGTGTGCTTAACATCTACCAATAACACCCTTTTACTTGTCAGTGACCAGTCGATCGTTTTCGCTATAAAAAATGACATTGTTCGGCAGAGTTCCCACCGCGAGCAGAACTCCGGTTCAAAAACGCAGTTTTTGAAACACTTTTATTTACTTAAGCACTTTAATGGGCTTAACTTGAAACCAAGAGCAATCGAATGATTATTGTTATGTGTTGCCTTGAATTCGGCTATGCTGTCTGTCAGACAGTTGTTTTCCTTTATTGTTGTTTTTGTATTTGTTTGTAGCAAATGCTACTGGAATGCATAGATTGAGCTACGTAGCCAAGATGATTAATAATGATTAATAATTGACCTGTTGTACATTCGTGAAATGTTTACCGGTAAACTGAATAGAACTTGATGTGCTAATGAATGTTTCTCTGGCCTACAGGTCAGGTTTTTTCCCCATGTTGAACTGATCTTCTTCATATTGAAGTGGCGAGCTGGTAGGACCATTATTTCTTTTTGGAATCGGGAAATTAGCTATTATTTACCCCATGAAAAACGGAGCGGCAGCGGGCCGCTGGAGGTGCCCTGCTAGTATGATCCCCTTTAAACTGTAAACTGCCATAAAATAAAAACTATATTAGCTAGAGTGGTCTTGTTTTAGCTGAAAGTTGAGACTCTCGCCTTTCAGCACATCTGTACTGTACAAGTCGATGATGCCATCATGTTGCGTTACACTTTGACAAGTGGTGAGAAGGTGGCCAGGAGCTGGATGTTGTATTCAGTTAGCAAACGTTGTTATATATACACTCCACGCAATTTGAAACAAAGTTGTAGGTGTAATGTTTTTTCGTGTGTGTGTGGGGTGGGGGGGTGGCGGGGGGGGGTGTGTCACAGGGGGATCTCGCACAGGGCGCCATTTAGGCCAGCTCTGCCTCTGATCTGACCACATGACATTCTCCCAATCCCCTGCTGTATCATCCATGTGCTCTCTGGCAAACTTCAGACAGGCCTGGACATGCACTGGCTTCAGCAGCGGAACACGTCTGGCACTGCAGGATTTGATTCCCTGCCATTGTAGTGTGTTACTGATGGTGACCTTTGTTACTGTGGTCCCAGCTCTCTGCAGGTCATTCACCAGGTCCCCCCGTGTGGTTCTGGGATTCTTGCTCACCGTTCTCATGATCATTTTGACCCCATGGGATGAGATCTTGCGTGGAGCCCCAGATCGAGGGAGATTATCAGTGGTCTTGTATGTCTTCCATTTTCTGATAATTGCTCCCACAGTTGATTTTTTTCACACCAAGCTGCTTGCCTATTGTAGATTCACTCTTCCCAGTCTGGTGCAGGTCTACAATTATTTTCCTGGTGTCCTTCGAAGCTCTTTGGTCTTGGCCATAGTGGAGTTTGGAGTCTGACTGTTTGAGGCTGTGGACAGGTGTCTTTTATACAGATAATGAGTTCAAACAGGTGCCATTAATACAGGTAACGAGTGGAGGACAGAAAAGCTTCTTAAAGAAGACGTTACAGGTCTGTGAGAGCCAGAGATTTTCCTTGTTTGAAGTGACCAAATACTTATTTTCCACCCTGATTTACAAATAAATTCTTTAAAAATCCTGCCATGTGAATTCTTGGACTTTTTTTCACAGTCTGTCTCTCACAGTTGAAGTGTACCTATGATGTAAATTACTGACAGCTGTCCTCATTTTAAGTGGGATAACTTACACAATCGGTGGCTGACTAAATACTTTTTTGCCCCACTGTACTTGTCTGCTACTTGATCTGAAATGAGAAAATTACAAGTTCTCAAAACAAAATCAAAACATTTAAACACACCACTCTGTGTTTTGGCCAAGTTACTTGCCTTCAGTGACTCGTTCTTGGGGTGCTTTGTGTAGTATTCAAGTCTAGGACTTTACAAAACAATGTTTAATAGTAGTAATCCTGCATACAAAACTGGGAACAAGCACCAATTAACAAATTATAGACCTGTATCATTATTACCTAAATTTTCCTAAATCCTTGAAAAACTCTTTAATTACCAATTGAACAAATTCATTGAAAAATATAAACTACTCGCAGACAGTCAATATGAGTTCAGACCTAAAAGAGAAACACAAATGGCATTAACTGATGCAGTTGAGGGAATCAGTAACTCAATTGATCAAAAACATTATTCACTGAGAATTTTTATAGACTTAAAAAGGCGTTTGATACGATAAACCATAGTATATAATTTAAAAAACTGGACCGGTATGGCATCAGAGGGAAATCATTAGATTGGGTTCAGAGTGATCCATCTGAAAGGAAACAGTTAGTGAAACTAGATGATGCTTGTTCATCTTGTCAGGATATTACATGCGGCGTCTCACAGGGGTCAGTATTGGGCCCTAAAATATTTTTAATGTACATTAATGACATGCAAGGTTTCCCAAGTACTTAAGATGGTTCTATTTGTTGATGATACCAACATATTTTTCTCTGGTAGTGACTTACAGCATCTAATACAAGAGACAAATGCTGAATTGATCAAATTAAAATCATGGTTGGTTATAAATGAACTATCGCTAAATATGAGGAAAACAAAACTAATCCTCTCTGGTAGACATAACACTAATATGAATTTGAATGTACAGACAGATGGAGTAAATATTGAAATAGTGAAGGAAACACAATTCTTAGGAGTAATTATAGATGAAAAAATTAATTGGAGAACACAAATTAAATATGCACAAACAAAAATTTCAAGATCCATCGCAGTATTAAACAAAGTGAAATATGTCTTAGATTATAAATCGCTCAGGTTACTTTATTGCTCATTAATTCTTCCATACCTTAGCTATTGTGCAGCAGTTTGGGGTAATAACTACATTAGTGCAATCCAACCATTAATAATTTTGCAAAAGAAAGCAATACGAATCATTCATAAGGTAGGATATAGGGATCACACTAATAAATTATTTATACAGGTCAACATTCTTAAAATTTAGAGACATAGTAGAATTAAAGACAGCACAAATATTTTTTCTAGCAAGAAACAAACTATTACCAGAAAACATCCCAAAATTATTCATTGAGAAGGAAGGGGGTTATAAATTACGGGAACTATTTCATTTCAGAATTCCTTTTGCACATACAAGTAAAACCTTTTGTATTTTGGTATGTGGAGCAAGACTGTGGAATAGGATGGAGGGGACACTCAGGAAATGTGTTACTGTGATTCTGCTTAAAAATAAATACAAAAACAATATTTACATGAGGTACAGAAATGAGGAGGGTATTTCAGTTTGACTGGGTCTGTGTTTTAATTATTTACTATCATTTTTATATGAACAAGCACATTGTTATATTATATAATAATAAAAAGGACACGCACGGATATAAGCATTTTGCTTCTGCCTGACCCTTTTCAGTCACTTTAAATGTAATGTAATGTTTTATATTTTATTATTATATTATGTTTTGTTATATTTCTGACTGAATAAATCGAATGAACTAGTACTGTAAAGTTGTTAAAAGGCAAAAATACAGAAACAGTTGATATTTTAGTCACAGCAGAAAATACAATGTGTACCTTCTCTGTTGAGGACGTCTGTTGGCAGCGATGTTCACATGGAAACAGGAACTGAGGGGACATTAGGAACTGACCAAGTACAGCAGGGGTCACCAGCTCAAGGGCTACCATCCTGCACTTGTTAGCTGTTTCTTTGCTTCTGTGCACTTGATCAAAATGAGTAATTAACCAGCCTGTGCAGAGTTTAACGTGGTAAAGAAAATATTATTCCATTCAGGTGTGGTATGGTAGAGCAGGAAACAGAAACCTAGCACCATGGTAACCCTGGAGGACCGGAGTTGGTGACACCTGCTTTAGAAGTACTTTGTTGTGGCCTCATCGTGATTGCATTTTTCCTACTGGATCTCTAAATTTTTGTAATAGTGAAGGTGTTATAGTGATAATATATCATGATATAGTGATAGTAAAGCCTAGTTTATACTTCTCCATCAGCTCCACGAGGGAGAGACACACACTGATGGAGACGTTTGCGACTTCTCCGTCTCCTAGGGAGTGTTGCAAAGCGCTCAGAGCCGGATTAAAGCAAAGGCAAAGTAGGCACGTGCCTAGGGCCTGATTGGCTGGATGGGGCCCAGACAAGGGACTAAATAAAAAATAAATAAATAAAAAATAAAATGTACAAATGTCCTATGATAGAATTTGTAAATAGGACTCCTATCTACAGTTTATTTCAATATTTATTAGTTAACTAAAATAAGTGACAATATTTATCTTAACCATAGACTGTTACATTAGCTACGTCACAGTAACGCCAGCCCATGACTATAGCCTACAACTTGGGCGCCACCCAATTAAAAATATCAGAGAAGCGGTCAGTCAGAGCGGGACACAACAAAGCCAGCAGGTGTTTTTGAGTGGGCTAACTTTCACGATGCTTTTGGGTGCGGCAAAACGTACAAAGAAAGAAAATGAAGAGGAGCAAAAGAAGAGACAGCGGGGGGGGGGGGCCTTACAGAAGTTTCTGTCGGGCTATTCGGGCAGCCGTCCGACAGCTGTGAACCTGCTCGAGTCAGCAGAGCCAGAAGCCGGGCCCGAGCAAGACCCGGAGGAGACACGACCCGAAGATGTGGAAGATGCGGCGGGAAATGCAGCGGAGGACGCTGTAGCGCCAATGCCGTCAACATCAACGCAGTCACAGAAGGACGAACTGGAAGAACAGCAGCCAGCCAGAAGTGAGCCCAATACAGTCTTACAGCAGCCTGCTGCAACGAGGCTCATGTATTCGGGAAATGGCTAAAGGGCCATTACACCCAATTTTTCTCTACTCTGACCATCTAAAATCTGCTCTATCTCAAAACCTATAATAGCCACACTGTTCAAACTTGTTCTAGATTATTCTACAATAATAGCAGATTACATGATGGCATTTTAATTATCAAGTACCGTTGTTTAATGTTTTATGTCATCTTCTCTACAAAAATTTTGGGTAAAGTCTTTCATTTTTATGGGATATCACTTAATGTAGCCTACGCATAAAACTCCTAACACTTTTTTTTCATTTTCAATTGGAATGAAGTGAGCATTTGTGTTGAATAGTAGCAAGAGTTTTCAGTATTACACTATATTAAATTAACCATAATATGAGTAGCTCATGTTTACTCACAAGAATTTGGTCTAGTTCACTAGGCTAATACATCCCATGAGACAATTTTAAAATTTCTTAACATTTCTCACCTTTCTATTCAAAGATACATTAAAAGTACATCATACACACTTTAGCCAAATGAACGTCCATGTAGCTTCCAAAAGATATTCGTCAAGCGTGATCGTCTACTTCGCCGGAGCCCACACACAAATGTTTACTACCGTAACTGTTCAAACGTTTGCGCAACCTTCGTAATTCCAATGGTTTCAGAAAGGTGACACGCCACGCTTTTCAGAGTTGTACGATACATTACGGTAATATGACGGAGTTCCTGTCTGAGAGCAGGCCCTTGAGAAAAAGGCCACGCCGTTAGAACAATGGAGGAGCGGAGGAATGGTTTTGGAGGCGTATTTTCTAGATGGACTAGCCATGCTCGTTTACATGTGCTACTATGGGGCATGCGCAGATCAATTTTTCAAGGCTCTGTTGAAGTTTCACAAATCAGGGAAAGGCTTCACAAATCCCACACTGTGTTTTATTTGATCTGCTATTATTGTTGAATAATCTAGAACAGGTTTGAACAGTGTGGCTGTTGTAGTTTTTGAGCTAGAGCAGATTAAAGATGGCCAGAGTAGAGAAAAATTGAGTGTAATTGCCCTTTAGCCATTTCCCGAATCGGAAGCTAACTTCAGCCTCGTCCTGCTGCAAGGGTCTGCAGAGGCTGTCAGCAGGAGCCTCTAGACCCAGAAAGGGTATTAACTAGTTACCCATCTGATCCTGCAAAGTGGTACCAAATTGATGACAGGATGCGTGAGTACTTTGCACTAAACCATCCCTCTCAAAATATTGGATATTTCTCTGCATCACAGAGGAAATCTGGAGACAAGGAACATTTCTTTAGACGTGTTTCTGCTGCGATTGAGGCATGTGATGCTGGAAAGCTGAAGATTATCCCGGAGTGGAGAATGCTAAATGGTTTCCTTGGTAAGTGTTGCTGAATTTATTTATTTAAAAATATATTTTTTTATTAACGTTCAAATAGCATAACAAACAATAAGTTCATATTCAGAAAATTCACACAGAATTTCGGATTCAGCAGAGGCAATAACAGCCTGAATGAGCATAAAGCAAGACCAGAACTTAAGATAATGTTTTCATTTTATTAAAATACTTTCTTTTAAGATTATAGATTGTATTAAATTAATACTGCAATAATTTAAGCTGCATGCTTATAGTTTGTTTTTGCGCCTTTAAACATGCTTCAGTCCATTAAAAGTCATGTATTTCTTCTTGAATGTCTTTCCACTATCATGTGATTAATTTTTCAACATTTATAAAAGTTGTAAGCTATTGTATTTAGCAGAAAATCTTTTTAATTAAATGTGTTGATTAAATGTAAACAGAGCAAATAAGATAAACATATTTGCTCTGTTTACATAGTTTAATGGCACCTAGTGGTTATTTACTGGTACTACTGCCTTGACACTGACACTCCCAATGGATAAGATGAGGATAATTTATTAGCATTTAATACAGCTGTGTAATGACATATAAATAATTAATATCAAAAAATTGTCTGATAGAATGTTTTTCATACAAACAACAAATTTGTAACCAAAAACTAGGCTATGTAAAATGTAAAATGCAGCCTGCCTAGTGTAGTCCATTTATTTAATCCGGCTCTGCCCATCATCACATCAGGGGGCGTAGTGCTGGTCTGTGGTATCCTGTCATGTCTCTGGTCCAATCCGGTGCATTTACTGTTGTGTTTTTTGTATTTCAGAGACTTTTTAACAAACACAAATTTGTCCCTCATCCTCCTCCACCTCATCATGCGCTCGCCACCTCTAAACCCACGTTTCCGGTCGTTTCATCCATCAATAAAATGTCCATATATTTTCACTCCTCCAGTCACGAGGGAATAAAACGTTCATCTTTCTAGAGTTTTCCGTGAGATATTCTTCAAGCTGCTCCGCGTGTGCTGCTAGATATCTTCAGCTCTCTTTGTTTTTTGAGGGCGCAATGGCGGTGCTGCAGACGACAGCGGTGTCCTGACCAATCACAATCTTGCATTCTCCGTCTCGTTGGATGCATGTTTAGAAAAGAGAGCTTGATTCCATTCGTCCTTGCGAGCCTGCTGGAGGGTCCTCGAAAGGACTGATAATGGCGTTGTGTGTCTTCGTCCCGATGCAGACGAAGACGTTTAAATCAGACTAATAGTGAAGTTTAGCGTCTCTTGTGGAATAAAATGACCAGCATTTCTGTCTTGGCAGCCTCAGCATCAGCCTTTGTATGTTTCCTCTTATTTGTGGGTGAAATCGTGTGTTTCTTTTTCCATTTTCAGGCTTTGCACTTTTAATTGGCATCATGTTGATTTCATTGTTGTTGGAACTGCTGCCATGTTTCAGTTTGTTCTACGAGGATCTGAATAAAATCCAAAGAGCCCTGAGAGTGGTTTCACTTTTACCTTTTACCAATTGAGCAAAACGCCACCGTGATGGACATGATGCTTAATTTAGCTGACAAGCAGGGGCGGTTCTAGACCAAATCTGCTAGGGGTCCCACAGTGGGGCCTGACAGATCTTAACCCATTTGTGCCCAAAATTTTTCCAGAGTCGTCATGCATATCATTTTATCAGTTGAGTTCCCCTGAATCATGTTACACATGTTTTTTTTTTCAAATATGTACTTTCTTTTTGAGGAAAATTGCATTTTTATGACTGACAACTATTGTTGCCAGTGGTCACACAGCTTGTCAGCAGGTGAAATGTCACCTCATAATAGGAATAGAGAAGTTGTCATAACCACGGGCAACCTGAGGCAATATTTTCCCTGGGCAATGTTTTCCCTAGCACCCCCCACCCCCACCCAGCACCCCGGGGCAATGGCAATGCTCTTCTCATGTGGAGTGTCCACAAACAGGACACTGCTCTGTCATTTTGACACACTCCGCTGCAGCAATACCTCCCCCAATGGCTATTCGAGTTGACTGCATAGGTGGCCCGTACCAAGGGCTAGCCCTGGTCATAACAAAGTAATAGTATAGTCATGAAAAATAACAAAGAATGGTGGAGCCTCGGGAAACTCAAAACAAGAAACAATTTGAACTGGTTCTTTATTCACAATTTTAAACTCAAAATCACAACAAACATGTTTTATTAGAGCATCTAACACATTTATAACACATTTCCCACATAACCCATCATTTGTTATAAATGTTCTATGTTTATGTTTATTCATTTAGCAGACACTTTTATCCAAAGTGACTTACAATTTATAACCTATAGGGCATGTTGTGATCTGTGGGGGAAACCGGAGTACCCGGAGGAAACCCACACATGCATGGGGAGAACACGCAACTCCACTCAGAAAGGCCGCAGTCGACCTGCGTCCTTCACGCTGTGAGGCAACAGTGCTAACCACTGCGCCACCATGCAATATACTACTACTACGGGTACTACTCAGTGTGGTACTTTTTGAAGCACTCCACATGTAGTGGGACATCACATTTTGCTCACGCAAATGGTGTGCGTCCGCCACAGCTGTTGCCCCACTCGTACCTGCTACCATTGTACATCATTCTAAAATTTCAAATAAGTCAATTAGGAGCGATCCTGCAGACAATGTTTTCTTGTAGTTAGCGACATATGTTGTGCCCACTGGCAACTATTGTTGCCACACACATAAATAAGCCTATTAAGAAAAAACAATTTATCTTTGGTTTACTTTTTGGGTGGAGGGTTACTCTAGAGACTTGAATGAGTAAATTATTACAAATGAGTTCATCAGAAATGTGTAAAAATTCCATTTCCAGGATGATTTGCAGTCGCCATGTCTTCAGCGGGAAGGAGCAGGAAGCAGATGATGTCATATGATAGGAAGCACTTGGAAACAATTTTTTTAAACAAAACTTTTGTCTAAGTTGTTTACTAGCAAATAAGTGGGAAAAGTTGGATTATTATTTTTTTATTGTGAGTCTAAAATGACAGCGATACACACGGGCAACAGTAGCTGCCAGTGGGGGCTAAATGGGGGATGTTTTATTGTATTAGAAGCAAAGCAGGTTTTTTTTTGTGATTTTCACACTAATTAACTTTAACTGTGGGGTTGGTAATTAACATGATGATCTGCTTGAGTGGGATCATTAAAACAAGTGTTATGATGAGATTCTTACACAAAACAGAGAGTACAGATATGAATGTGGGCTTTAGAGTTTATTTTCATTAAAAGTTTAATGGAAATTTGAAAAACATTCCTGCTATGAATATCATATCCAGTGTTGGGAGTAACGCGGTACAAACAGTGGCGGAGGTTGATATGTGCAACATGTGCGGCTGAACAGGGCGGCAGTCTGCATGGGGCGGCATTTAATTTCCCCTTTTTTTTTTTTTTTTCAAATTTTTATTTTATTTTTAGCATCAACCAATACATAAACAAAACATAGAAATTGCATGTTCTTAATAATAATAGTGATGATAATAATAATATTTCTGTAATAAAAGCACAACAAAGTGTAACCCATATCAACTACTCCCTGTCACATGACCCACGTCAGCTGATGTGAGGTCCCTCTCCTGATTGGCTCCTTCCAGTCGCGGCAACCATGAAAGCTGCTCCTGCTGTGGCTGTAAGCTTGTTGCTTGTAGAACGGCGTGGGAAAACAAAGCGTTTTTCTCCCCTCAGTTCATTTATACTCTCATTTTACCTCAGCAGTAAGTGTGCTTAACATCTACCAATAACACCCTTTTACTTGTCAGTGACCAGTCGATCGTTTTCGCTATAAAAAATGACCTTGTTCGGCAGAGTTCCCACCGCGAGCAGAACTCCGGTTCAAAAACGCTGTTTTTGAAACACTTTTATTTACTTAAGCACTTTAATGGGCTTAACTTGAAACCAAGAGCAATCGAATGATTATTGTTATGTGTTGCCTTGAATTCGGCTATGCTGTCTGTCAGACAGTTGTTTTCCTTTATTGTTGTTTTTGTATTTGTTTGTAGCAAATGCTACTGGAATGCATAGATTGAGCTACGTAGCCAAGATGATTAATAATGATTAATAATTGACCTGTTGTACATTCGTGAAATGTTTACCGGTAAACTGAATAGAACTTGATGTGCTAATGAACATTTCTCTGGCCTACAGGTCAGGTTTTTTCCCCATGTTGAACTGATCTTCTTCATATTGAAGTGGCGAGCTGGTAGGACCATTATTTCTTTTTGGAATCGGGAAATTAGCTATTATTTACCCCATGAAAAACGGAGCGGCAGCGGGCCGCTGGAGGTGCCCTGCTAGTATGATCCCCTTTAAACTGTAAACTGCCATAAAATAAAAACTATATTAGCTAGAGTGGTCTTGTTTTAGCTGAAAGTTGAGACTCTCGCCTTTCAGCACATCTGTACTGTACAAGTCGATGATGCCATCATGTTGCGTTACACTTTGACAAGTGGTGAGAAGGTGGCCAGGAGCTGGATGTTGTATTCAGTTAGCAAACGTTGTTATATATACACTCCACGCAATTTGAAACAAAGTTGTAGGTGTAATGTTTTTTCGTGTGTGTGTGGGGTGGGGGGTGGGGGGGGTGGGGGGGGGTGTCACAGGGGGATCTCGCACAGGGCGCCATTTAGGCCAGCTCCGCCTCTGGGTACAAAAGTAATTAATTCCTGTAATGCATTGCTTTTTGCTGTAATGTGGTAATGTAAGGCATTACAGGGAAAGAAAATGGTAATATTTACTCGGTACAATTGTCAGTAACGTGGTAATTACAATGCATTTTTAAAACCAGAATCAAGATGTGGGTTTGCGGGAAGCCTGAAAAAAGATCCGGTATCCACATATATGACGTCATTTATGGACTCAGCTTTGCGGGCATTCTATGAGCAGAGAGGACGCAGCGGGGTGGGCTCAAATCCTCCAGCTGCGTCCTGCGCGCAGCCGCTGTTATATTCATAAAATCGCTCCACCAAAACAACGTAATTCGTTTGCGATCGTTTATATCAGCCCATATTCTCTTGTACTTCATGTACTTTTCAGCTGTGCGCCGGCGATTTCAACTCATTGCTGCAGGAGCGCAGCGCGAAGCTTTTTTTTTTTTTTTTTTTATTTATTTATTTGCGTTTGGTAGATCCCTTTAGATGATTAGTTAGAAGGTAGGAAATCTAGGAAACAGGTTTTCTGGAAGACGGAGAGAACATGCAGCATGCAGGAAGGTTAGAGAGACAAAGGGCAAGAAATTATTCAAATAAAATCAAGAAAACAAAACAAAGGGCTTGAAAAGAAAAAAGTAGGTAGATTTATCCCCAATACACATTTTTACCAGTGAAAAGCAGTAATATATAAGCATTTAATATTTATACATGTGATAGAATCAGATCTCCCCAGAAGTCAGTCCCACATCCAGGGCCGTATCAAGGCATTTGGGGACCAAGGCAAATATAGGCTTGGAGCCCCCACCACCTCACTCCCTGCTCAGTTAATATAAGATGGCAGCGTGCTGAGAGTACAGATTGTTGTTGCTTTTATTTAATAAACAATCATTTTAAAGCACTGATATTATATCTGACTGTTTTTAACAGCAATCCTAGCTCAGACACCACATCACCTCCCACATATATGTCATGAGCTCACTGAGCGTCACATGACCAGATTCATATGAAGTTGTTTTCGTGAAAGTAACTTAGAGTAATGCCAAAGTAGTGTAATGCCTTACATTTTAAAATCAGTAATATTGTAATGTAATGAATTACTTTAAAATGAGGGTAACAAGTAATAAATAATGCATTACAGTTTGGAAGTAACTTGCCCAACACTGATCATATCTCATTAGCCTTCACTGCCTACTTTTACAGACTAGCTTTACTAAAACACAAGTGTCCTCCCAGAGCCCGCCTCTTTGTTTCCACGGAGCTACGTTGTCACTTCCTCGGGTTACAGACCAGAATGTTGGTTTTTCTCCATCAAAGTTGTTTTTCTTGAATAAAATCATGTTCTGCTCTATTATTATTCATGTGAATGAAACCAAACCGTTCTAATCCCGCAAAATGTCACCAGCTACTTTGTCACCGCAGCTAACTAACACATCAACATGATTGAGAAAGTCAGTGAGCAGGTTGGCCATGAGTGTTTTCAGTGTTTCAGTATTCAGACTTCGTACCAATTTTCCATCAAGCGAGTTTTTGATAGTCTGACCTTTGCAGCGCATTACAAATTGGATAAAGCCCAAGGCTATGGTGTGTGTGTGTGTGTGTGTGCCCATGCTCAAGCATGTTCGCTGTAAATATAACAGGTGGATGGTGTTGGTCACTGCCTGTTTTTCTTCATGTATTTGTCAGGGTCGTTGTTTTCAGCCCAGAGTGTGTTTATTTTGCTGTGTGGGTAAGTGGAAGCGGTGTCCTTGTGCATCGGGGCTCCTGAAACTTACCTCATTTTCTTCGTCTTTTATAGCTGATGTCGATGCAAAGGTAAAACTTTTTCCTTTGCATTTAGCTGTCCACATTTAGACTTTCTGCTTCATTCAGAGCCCAGAAAGGTTTGTAAATGAATCATTCATGACCATCCTCCTCTTGTATCACACACTTTAAAGTAAAGTCCCACAGTCATCACACTCTGGTGAAATTACTCCACATGTGAGCTCCGGCAGCGGCTGTACTCAAGAACTATTTGGTGGTTTAACCACCCAACCACCCTTAAAGCTCAGTGTCAAGCAGTGAGGCATTGGGTCCCATTTTTAAGATCTGGAATGACCTGACCAGGATTTGAACCTCGACCTCGAGCAGAACCACACAGCACCTTCCTCAGCTCAGAGCCCAACCCCACAGGTGCAGGTGTGTGGCTAGAACAGGTGAGCATCACAGCCAATCAGAGTGGAGCACACTCAGCTTGGATTATTGTGGTTTTACGCTCTTTTTCTGCTCCAAAACATGAAGGTTAATAGATGAGATATTATAGCAACAACATTCAACAATATATATTTTAGATATATTATAAAAAACGATTAAACCTACTCTAAAACGGCAAATGAGGCTATAGAGAGAAACTCCTTTATTGTCCCTCACTGGTGCCACAGCAGCAATAACATTCATTACAGGAGCAACGAGGAGAGTTTATGCAAAAACAAGTTTGTTTCCAAATGAAAAGGTTCAACAACACATGTCAGTAGATAAAGGAAGATGTAAACATTTGCTGTCACTTTTCAGTAAATATTGATTTTGACCCGCATTTTTGTCCCAGTTTTTTTAATTTTGGCCGGTGTGAGTCAGATTTTGACCCCCCTGATTTACTCCTTCCAACAGCTGATCACCTGCCATGCTGCTGCTTATTCAGAGAAACTGGTCCATGCCTATTTATGTCTTGTGTTTGAGTTATAGCTGTCCTGGGGCCCCCTGCTGGCCTGGAGGCCCTAAGCAGCTGAAGCAGGATCAGATTTATGTGTTTAAGAGTCACCAGGGCCTCGGGAAGCACAGGAAGGACTTTTACTTTTTTTTTTTTTTTGCAGACAAGTGCACATCCAACTACTAAACAAGGTGGTACTCCAACACTCTAGGCTCACTGTTATCTTCCTGGTCTGTGTTTGCAGCAGCAGTGTGACCGCAGAAACCTGACGGGAAAGGCATGAACAGGAGGCACAACTCTTACCCAGATCAATACCCCGAGGAGAAGCAGACCATTCCTTTTTGTGCCAAGAGCACAAAGCCTTAGTTTGAAAAACGTCACCAACAAAACTCCCCAGCCTGTTTGAGGGAGGAAAGTGGGACTGCTGCCAGGAAAAAGCTGCTTCTGCCTCTGCGAGAAACCCACAAAGAAGTGACGGAGCACCTGAAGTGATTTCATAAAAGACCCAATGATGTGAAAGCTGAGGTTATAGAAATTAGCTGGTGTGAAAGTGTCGCGATGTGAGTAGGATGAGGTTAGGACCCAAGATGCAGAACACCAGACGACATGAGGAAGAAGCGATTTGTAAAAGTAAAATCACTTTTATTTGGATGGGGAACAAAAAAATCCAAAAGGCAGGAAGCCAAACCTGATATCTAAACTGAAAGAAAAAACCAAAAGCTCACTCATGAGCAGAGACCTAGTGGGACAAAGCACGCTGACAAACATCAATGGACTGACAAAATACTGTGACGCGGACAGGGTTATATACACAGGGACTGGGTGATTGGGAGACGAGGAGCAAGTGCGTGGGGAGAGAGAACTGAGGGGAGACTGGTGAGATCAATTACCTAAATGGGAAGGGAAAACCAAGCAGCGGGGATAAACCCTAACCTATAAATCTCTAAATAAATAATAAACCTAAAAGACTAGGGGCACAGGAAAACCAAAGAACAAATAACTAATGACCCGAGGAGTAAGGGAGACTAATTAACAAGTGGGGAAGGGAACACACACTAAAGGAGACTAATAAAATGAACAGCTGAACCTATAGAAAAACTACAGAGGGGTGACTAGGGGAGACCTGAGGGAGACCGGGAGGGAGCTGGGGACAAAGAGGGGCACAGGAAGCTTGGGTACACATGAAGGGGATCCTAGAGGGACACCTGGAGGGGTTGGGGAACACAAGGAGCACATGGGGGGTGGGGGTGGGGGGTGGGGGGGGAGGTGCAGACAAGGAGACACACGAGGAACACAAGGAGACAAATAAGGGGAACCTAGAGGGGAATGGAGAACACAAGGAGACACATGAGGGAGACGCAGAACGCAGACCATGACAGAAAGGTTCATGAAAGAGTTAATACAACTCTAAAGATAAAAATAAATAACCAGGAATACCTTACCTGTCGGAGTGGGCTGTTACCAAAGCAACTGGCTCTGTGGGCGTGACAAGCATCTGTTCCAGGAGTAGAGTATTAGGCTACACATGTTGCTGTTCAGTGCTAAAGCCTGTTGGGAGTTTGTCACTGGACTCACCTGCTATAACCTAATGGTATCATCTTTGTAGTTCGCCACATTTTAGAAGAAAGTTCATTCTAACCCCGCCCACTGGGACGTTGAACCACTTTGATCACAAATGACACGCCGCTAGTTCAAATCCAAGTTTTTCTATTTGGGATCAGGTTGTGCAAAAATACGTAAGATAATTATGAAACCAAACAAAAAAAAAAAAGAGAGAAAAGTTACTCAGCAAAGAAACCTGCGTTGTGGAACGGTTGTTCCCACCAGCTGCAGCCTTCAACATGCCCCTAATGTAGGACCATACAGTGTTCATGTGATCCAAGATGATGATGCACTGCCTGGTCCAAAATAAGTCGCCATCATTCAAAAAGCGCTTAAGGTGATGACTGCTTATACTGATCCAGGATCCTCTGGAGGTTTCTTCCCGTTAAAATTGAGTTTTCCTCTCCACTGTCGCTGCATGCTTTGCTTAGTATTCGGATTGCTGTAAAGACTCTGACACTAGTCAGTGACTCGATGCAACCTGCTGGGTTCCTTATAAAGGAAACGTTTTACTGACTGGCTTAATGAACTGACCTGTACTGGAATGTTTACTGTGTGAAGGTATTTCAGACGACTCTTGTCCTGATTTGGCGCTTTAGAAATAAACTTGAATTGAATGGAGCTCATACGCTACCATCTACCTGATGCAGCCAAACTGAGCTTGGCATCAGTTCAGTACGTAACAAAAATCCCACGACTGTGAAGCTTTGATAACAAACGTGTGACCATCCAGCCTGCCAGTTTCTATTATCTCAGAAGTATTTGATGTCAAACCCTTCAGTATTCGTTGCTCGAGGGTCACTGCTTTCTGATGAAAAGGCCAATATCCTGAACCTGTGGAGGCGACTCCAGGGGGAGCTGGAGTGTGACTGTGTGTGTGTGTGTGTGTGTGTGTGTGTGCGTGCGTGCGTGCGTGTGTGTGTGTGTGTGTGTGTGTGTGTGTGTGTGTGTGTGTGTGTGTGTGTGTGTGTGTGTGTGTGTGTGTGTGTGTGTGTGTGTGTGTGTGTGTGTGACTAAGCCATGTGTGCTAGAATTATTATCCTGGTTATAAAGCTATGTGCCTTTATGACAAGGTCAGTACTCTTACTGATTACTGAACAAAAGACAAACATAGTCATTGAAATCATTGCATATTCTATTCTATTCTATTCTATTCTATTCTATTCTGAATGAACCCCCTTCCTCCAACAAGAGATGATTTCAGTACTCCTAATACCTTCAAGGGGGCATATTATGACTGTAAGTTGTAATAATTCTGTTATCCATCAAAATAATTTTGTTTCATAGATCCCTCTCACATGAAGCCATCTAAGCAGCGCTATTCTACATTTTCAGTCCCTTCCATAATGTCACTCTAAGGGAAGCAAGCTGCTGCTGACCACACCCACCTATCCCCTGATAGGCTGGGGATTATTCACGGTAAAAATGGAGGAATGCTGAATATTGCATTTATTCCTGCCTCCTACATGTGCTTACACACACATGTAGTCCTGGTCACGTATGGCCCTGCACAGGATCATGTTCAACATTTCAGAACAAGCTCCACCAAACCCTGAACTGCATGTGTCATTGCAACAAAACAGTAGAGACCAGGGCTGGGCGGCATCGGTAAAAAAGCCCTTTTCACATCGTTCATATTCTATGTATCGATACAAAGCTAAGCATTGTTTTTGTGGAACTTAAATGTTCCCTGGTACTACTGAGGGAAGTAGGAAGGTGTCAGAAAATTACATTTTTTATTTATTTATTTTCAAAAGCTGAACATCATCATCATCAAACAACTAGTTTGGATAAATAAAATGTTGAATTCAAACTAAAATCTTCAATCATCACAGGAGAACAGAACTAAAATAGGAATATTGATAGATGTGTTCAGTGATGGTTGATGTCAATGAATTAAATATCAATTCTCACAACTTTTCAACTCCTTTTAATTTCCATTTTGTTACTTTTATTGTTTGATTCATAGAGACGATACAGTGGTCTGTTGTTGCTTCCTGAGTCGAGAGGCTGCAGCAGCACCAACGTTAGCCGTTAGCAGTCCGGCTGCTGCAGAGCCATCTGTGTGGCTCTGGTCCAAACACGTGATAGGCTAGAAGGAAGAAGGCGGCACACATCAATCCATACTCTTATTGGCTATTGTCCGGCCTTCACAGAGACACACAACGATATGTGGAAGTACAGTTGTGGGTAAGGGCGAAACCTGGGGCTGACACCAACAACGAGGCAGAAAGCAGGAGCTCAGAAGCAGAGCACATCTCAGACAGCACCCTCTGGAAACTCAGGTCATGTTGTTTCTACATGAGAATAAAGCAGGAAGGTCTCTCCACATCGATACTAAAACAAAAGACAAACAGCTGATTTAATTCACTTGAGTGGATTCCACTTATATGGTAAATGGTAAATGGCCTGTATTTGATATAGCGCCTTCTAGAGTCCTGGAACCCCCCAAGGCGCTTTACAACACAATCAGTCATTCACCCATTCACACACACATTCACACACTGGTGGGGATGAGCTACAATGCAGCCACAGCTGCCCTGGGGCGCACTGACAGAGGCGAGGCTGCCGAGCACTGGCGCCACCGGTCCCTCCGACCACCACCAGCAGGCAACGTGGGTTAAGTGTCTTGCCCAAGGACACAACAACAGCGACAGACTGAGCGGGGCTCGAACCTGCAACCTTCCGATTGCAAGGCGAGCACTTAACTCCTGTGTCACCGTCGCCACTTATGAACCTCCAACATCTTATCGTCGGACTTGTTAGCTCAGCGCAGATATGGAAACACCTGAGCTGCTCTAGATATGTAGACTTGTTTGAAGCCCTTTCCATGTCCTTACGCATTGTGCCAGCTGTTAACGAGCTGTTTGGTAAAGGCTTTGGCAGAGACGGATGTGCTGCGTGAAGATGTTTTGTATTTTTAACATTAAAGATGGTGAAAGAAAGCGGCTTGTTGCTTTGATGCGCTGTTCTCTAGCAAAAAGAAGTTCATGAGTAGTTTCTGAAAAAGGCTGAAAAAGGCGAGAAAAGGATGGACCAGGATGGAACGGGAAGAAACAAGCAAGAACAGGACTTTCATTCTGGATTTAGTTTTCCAGTCACTCACAGGTACAGCTCCTCACCTCTCAGTGCTTCTTAGGAGAAATGTTCCATCCCGATCACTGCGCTCTGCTGACAGTGACCTGCTGGTAGTCCCAAAACCAAATGCAAATGTCGCAGTGATCGTGTGTTTGCTGTGATGGCCCCAAAACTATGGAACCGCTTACCTGGTGATGTGAAGCAACCTACCCCCTTTTGGAGTTTTAGAGTCCGACTGCATCAGTACTTGAGGTCACAGTCGTTCAAGCGACTTGCTGGAATTTTACTGACATGATCTGATGTTTTTATTTATTTTATCTCGATTTTAATGTAAACTTGTTTTTCTTTTGTTCCATGCTGACACTTTTTTATTGTAGAGGTTTATACATGTTGCTTGGCTTTAATTCAGTTGGCAAACAGGGTGCACTGAAAATCGTTGATCGACGTTATTCATTATATATTGAATTTTAACCAGTATTTAATATTTTCCTTGTTACATTTTCTTATTCTGGCATCTGTATTGTGTTGTGTTCAGTACCTTGGACTGCCTTGATTGGAGGAAGGCAGGTGCTTTATAAATAAATACACTGAACTGAATTAAAACCTAGAGCAGTAGGAAGGAGATCTCTCACTTAACTGGTTTACCAGGTTGTTCTGGATCACGCAGCGTCTGGACCGCAGCACCTCCTGCTGACAAGCATAACTAATCCACTCAGATGTCTGTCCTGCAATGTCTGGCAGTCAGCCAGGTGTATCTGACCTTTAACCCTTAGAAACAAGTGCACAGCATTCATATATGAACTTGTGAAAACCAATACCTGTACAAATCTTAGGTTTGAAATGTAAATCCTGGTAATCCGACATCAGCGATAGGTAAATACCATCAACAGGCACTGGAAAGGGCAGCTAAGTGCCCTCCTTGGTTACAGGCAGGCCCCCTCCACCAGCTGATGGTCATGACGGCCATCCATGCTGTCCACAGCCGATGCCAGCAGAGCCATCAGGTGTTTCTCAATGCCAAGGAACCTTGCCTTGATGTGTTGGCCCCGCCCCGGTTACCTAGGAGATACATCATCGAGAACCGCCAAGACGTGTTCCAATGTTCATGTTCTACCGAGGTGTGTTCTCCGTTTGTTAGCCGTTTAGCTAGCTGAGCAAGGATATGCGGGAGGTGTCTTGTAGCCTAGCCTTGGTCAAAAATTACCCAGAATACACCGCTGTATTTTCTAAAGGACGGCGGATCAGAAGCCGACAGGTACTTCGAGTACAATTTTCAAGTTTACAGTGATCCCTCGCTACTTCGCGGTTCGTTTATCGCGGATTCACGACTTCGCGGATTTTTTCTTTGGAGCCTTATTCAAGGGAAATTCGCCGATTTGCGGTATTTTTCACCGATTTGCGGTATTTTTCTATGCGAAATATCAAGAAATTCCTGTTTTTTTCCATCAATTTCATCATAAAATGCACTTTTTGTAATTAAACTATAAAAAAAACAAGTAAAAATGTTTTTCTATGAAAAAGGGAGGGTTTTAAAAGTCTGAATACTGAATACGTACCTGTTAAATAAATACTGTAAATATGGTGTCCCTACTTCGCGGATTTTCACCTATCGCAGCCAGGTCTGGAACGCATCTACCGCGATAAACGAGGGATCACTGTAAATGTAAGTTAACTCATTTAAAACTGGCTTTTTTAAGATCCAAAGAAGTTATCTATTTTTGATCAGTTGCTTAGTAGTTGCAGCTTCGGTGGCTAGTGGGTAATAACTCGCTTATATAATTAATTTAACAAATATACACACAAATTAAAAAGCAAAAGTCTCTTTATATACTTAAATTGATACTTATAAAATATAACGTTATCTCCCGCGTCACGTGACGTTACGCAACCGCCGTGGAAGCTGCGGTCAGGGGATGCAAGTCTGTTCCATTTAACCGTTTTCTTTGACCAAGGAAGGACCGTGTCCTCGTGAGCAAGGAGCCTGGCCTGGCAGGACATGACCTCACAAGACCAGGCGCCTTGACAGACTCAGAGTCTGAGGAGTGGAGAAGGAACAGAAACGTAGAGACGATTTGATGTTTCTGTGTGTGTGCGTAATGACCGATAAAACACCCCTTTACCATCCATCAGTGGTGACATGTTAGTGCCACAGCAGCAGGACTGACCCTAACAACAGCTAATAATTAAAACAGAAAAACTAAGAATAAAAGGCAAAAAAACGTAAAACATATAAATGCAAAAAAATAAAAAAATACAATTCGGTTGAATTTTCTACATTTTTAAGTAATTGATTAAATACAGTGTAAATAGAGTAAAACAGACCTGCTTACTGGTTTTGTCAGGAGCACTGGTTTGTAGTTTGCTGTCTTTGTGGGGACGTGTGTGTTGGACAATAAAGTTGAGAGTGGTGTCCTGGTTCTGCATCGTCATGACTACTGCCCTCCCAGCACAGCAGAGCTCATTTATAAGAGAACCAACCATCGCCTGTGTGTGTGTGTGTGTGTGTGTGTGTGTGTGTGTGTGTGTGTGTGTGTGTGTGTGTGTGTGTGTGTGTGTGTGTGTGTGTGTGTGCGCGCGCGCGTCCCATCAACCCAGATTTACAGCTCGTCCTCTCATTCATCATGTGCGATAGAGAAGATCAGGAGAGGTGGTGAGAGACAGCACTATCTCTCTCTCTCTTGCTCCCTGTCTCTCTCCTGTTGGAGGAACAGAACCATGCATTGGATTAATGATGCTACTAATCTGGTTGTTTTATGCTGATCTGAGATGCTTCCTCTGTACTTGTCGTGTAACGGTTGGGAGGTCGCCCGCAGCCACGAGTGCTAGTCTGAGTGACTAAATCAGAACGTTTCTACAAGAGCTGATGCCTGGATGGCCGGATGTTATGAGACTAAAACAATCAGGAGGTTGTAAATTAGCATTGCTGCTAATTCTCATGATTTTTACACTCTAAATCCAAAAAGAAGCAGAAGTTACTTGTTTTCTGCCTCCCAGCTGCTGCACGACCTGCTGCTGAGGAATGACCTTTAGGTGGTTATTTACTGCCTGGGTGCTGGAGAACAGTAATTGTTACAGAGTTTCATTAAACACACATTCACTCATTTTCTGTACATAATTAATCCTGTTCAGGTTCACAGAAGGTGTGTGTGTGTGTGTGTGTGTGTGTGTGTGTGTGTGTGTGTGTGTGTGTGTGTGTGTGTGTGTGTGTGTGTGTGTGTGTGTGTGTGAGCATTTATAGCATATGAGGCAGATTATGCTGAGAATATTGAGACACTTCATGGATGAACTTAATTACTCCTCTGAGTGACCTCACTGAGAGGTGGCTGGTGGGACATTACTGCTCCAGATTTGAACCAGGATGTCTGGGGAGTCATTCGGCCACATCTGTATCTAAGTGAGGTGTGCCATGGGAACAAGAAACACAAATGACCATTTAAGTGTTGTTGTGTGTGCAGATGGGAGGCTAGCCTCCAGCTGCGAGTAAACAACCCTCAGCCATCTGTTGTTATTGGTCTGAGCTCTTTGTTCAGTTTTATCTAGTCAATCAGGTGCATCTAGGTTTTCACACAACATCTCTTAATTAATAAAACTCAGTTAACATGTCTGCTAGTAAGTGTTGTCAAGAGCCAAAACGTGCCTGGCCAGCTGATGGACGTCACATTCAGTTAAAGTCGGTTTATTTATATGGTGGCAAATCCCAGTCTCAAATCATTTTACAAACACTAGCTTGCGTGCCCGTGCACATGCACAGATTATATGAAGTGGCATGACATTGTAAAAGGTGTGATGGGTTGCCCAAGTCCCTTTTCATCAGGGCTAACCCTAGCCGCTGGGCTAACAGAGCTGGGGCTGAAACAGCACAACAGCGGTGGCACGTACGTTTAGGAAGCCCCGCTTTCAAACATCGGTAGCTTTGTAGCTAAGCTTTGCACCAGTTGGTACCTTTGTCTCCTCGCTGTTGCTGTTTTGACCTTCGCTGTTGCTTGCTGTCCTCTGATAATGTGATAAACATAAATAAATATTTAACATCTAATCCAAGCAATATTTGTAATCAATTATTTACATTGTAATCTATATAATTAAACACGCACAGCGGGCTGTACCCTCTGCGTTTCTTCTGCGCAGCAGGGACATGTTCGGATGCAGAGACGGCACACGGAACCGAACCGCTCAGAATCCTGCTGCAGCACAGCCAATGTTTCAAAAGGTAATCCAAGGAAGTTGTAAAATGCATACGGCCACTCCTGCCTTTGACTTTCTTGTTTTGCACTTTGAACATTGGCGCTAAACTAAAGGCTCGTTAGCTAAAACGTTAGCTTAACAACTGAGTTGCACCATGTGCATCTTACTGCAACATTTAATGTAGGAAAGGGCGAGATTCAACGGTTTTTCAGAAGGTGGTAGACTACAGCGGGCTGTTTTCTACATGCCTGTGTTGCCTACCCAGAAAGGTGCAGGAGGCATTACTATCTACCACAAACGGTTGGCCTGTGTTGAAACTTCCTACAAACTCAACATTTGTCATTTGTTTTTGTTGCTCCAACGCCCACCATTTGCTATGGCTTACATCACATTTTCCTTTTTGTCCATGTCTGCTGGGACGTTCTCAGCCCGATGGTGTACGGTTCTGATGATCTGGTCTGTGGATGTTTCCAGTTGCAACCCTAACGATGTTAACGGTGGTGCCCCTGATGTTGCTGGCTGTCGGCACAGTTTAAACAGATTTTCCAGTAAATCAGTCATCAGGCCTCCAATCATCACCTGGAGGGTGTTTGTGGACATCTTCTAAATTTACTGATTGCACGTCTGCCCCTGACTGACACTTCAGCAGCCGGTGTGAATCACAAAACAAACAGAGTGAGTGTTGTGGTGGGGACTTCATTTGGCAGATGGAAGGGAAAATGATAACGCTTGGTGAAATGTAATGACTGCAATCTAGTCAGGCTAGGGTCCATTGTTACAGCATGCTGTACTCTGCTCAGAGAACAATGAACTCAGAGAAGAAGTCATCAAATCAGACACCAGACACTACTCCACTGTAGACGCTGATAGATACACACCTCTAGGTTGTAGAGTAATTAGAGCCTTCTAGCCGGTGATACTTTGGTTGTGATAGTCAGCAGTTGTTGCCATTTTCACCAGCTGATATTAATCCATCCCAAATCAATGCTGTGCTTCCCGTTTTAACGTTTAACGTTGTTTTTTTAAAGTTACCATTCCTTTGTGAACTTAGAAGACAAAAACATCCCATTGACTCCCATTCTGCAACATCTGCAACAAATGATCATGCTTTCTGTGATATTAGGGTTTCATTTAGGAGAAATTAGTCAAATTTGTGAATTTTACTGTTCACTACCTAATTCAGTCATTTATCTATAAGTGGCGCAGGCGAGAAAATACACATCTTTAGATCTTCTGCTGTTTCTATTGAAGTCAAAGGTCAACATGACCTCAGACAAGTGAATAAAACAGTTTGACTCTCTAACTAAACTTCAATGTGTAGAGGGAGCTCACAATGTGCATCAACATGAAGACGTCTCTCTTGTTAGAAAAATGAGCATGAGAAGCTTCTGCAGAGTAGTTAGGTACCAGCAGGGCCGGCTCTAGGTAATTTGGTGCCCAGGGCGAGACTGCCCATTTGCCCCCCCCTGCCCGCACGCCTCTCACCCAAACCCAAGTCCACCCGCCCACCACACATTGGAAAAAGCAACTCCACAGTTATTCCTTAGTTACTATTTTTTTAATTTAAATATTCCCACAGCAACTCTTTAAAGTCAACAGCCTGAAGAATAAATGTAGGCTTGAAAGATAAGTAACCTGAGAATATTACTGTCAGACTCGAAGACTGGGTTCGGGAGTAAGAGCTTTTATTACACATACGGTTGGCTGAAAGCGGTGCTGGAAAGGCTGACGGATGAGGTCTGAGGAGGAAAGGTGGAGGTTTAGCTGTAGTAGCTTTGGAATACTCTGATCATGGATCACGGTGGAACGATGACTGAGTGAGGAGCCGGTGTAGCGTCTTCCATATATAGACATGGATTGACGCAGGTGAAACGTGGAGGGAATCCCCGCGAGGGGCATGCTGGGTAATGTGGTCCAAGACGGAAGCCGGTCAGCTGGGAGAGCCCGGCCTGGCGGCTTGGACTCTGACAGGACCCCCCGGTCCAGGGACGGCTCCAGAAGTCCCCGGGCCACCTCGGTGGGCCCAGAAATCCGAGATGAGGGCAGGGTCCAAGATGGAGCGGGCCGGCTCCCAGGAGCGTTCCTCGGGGCCGTAGTCCGCCCAGTCCCGGGACGCCAGCCCCGACCCTGGCGGCGAGCGTCCAGAATGCGCCGGACTGTGTAGATGGGCTCCCCGTCGAGAAAGCGGGCCGGCGGAGGTGCTGGAGCTTGAGGTGGCAGGAGGGGGGATTCCACGTAAGGCTTGAGCCGGGAGGTGTGGAAGGTAGGATGGACGCGAAGGCTTGCAGGCAGCCGCAGCCGGTACGTGACCGGGTTGATGACCTCCTGCACGGGGTAGGGCCAGAGGAACCGGGAAGCGAGCTTCCTGGAACCGGCACGGACCCGGAGGCCTGCCGTGGACACCCAGACCTTGTCCCCTGGAGCATAGGAGGGACCCGGGCGGTGCCTGCGGAGGTGTTGGTGTGAGTAACGGGCGTTGGCCCGGGTAATGGAGGCCCGCGCCTTGATCCATGCGTTCTTGCAACGTCTCACCAGGGATTGAGTGGCTGGCACCGCGACTTCGGGTTCCTGGTGGGCGAAGACTGGGGCTGGTAGCCATAGCAGACCTCGAAAGGGGACATATGAGTGGCCGAGGAGGTGTGGAGATTATGAGACAGCTCCGCCCAGAGGAGGTACCTAGGCCACTGCGAGGGCTGGACCGAGACAAAGCAGCGGAGGTACCGGTCCAACTGTTGGTTCGCCCGCTCCGATTGACCGTTGGTCTGTGGGTGGTAGCCAGAAGACAGGCTGACAGAAGCTCCCACTAGATGGCAGAAGGCTTTCTAGAAACGGGCCGTGAACTGGGGACCACAATCTGAGACCACGTCGACCGGGAACCTGTGGAGACGCACCACATTCTCCAGAAACTGTTCTGCAGTGCGTCGGGCCGAGGGAAGGCCCGGGAGGGCGATGAAGTGAGCAGCTTTGGAAAACCGGTCAGTGACCGTTAGGATGGCGTCGAGGTCGTTGACCGGCGGGAGACCTGTGACAAAGTCCAGCCCCACATGGGACCAGGGGCGGCTGGGCACCGGAAGAGGTCTGAGGGTGCCAACCGGAGCCTGGGTGGACGCCTTAGAGCGGGCGCAGACGTCACAGGCGCTCGTGAATTCCTTAACGTCCCTCTCCATACGTGGCCACCAGAGAGCCTGTTTCAAGAACTTGAGAGTCCGAGAGAAGCTCGCGTGACCAGACAGGCGTGATGAGTGGGCCCAGGCCAACGCCTCACTGCGACAGGCCGCGGGGACGTAGAGTCGACCGGCGGGGGTCTCTGGCGGCGCTGGGTCATCCCAGAGGGCGTTTTGGATGGCCTCCTCCAACGGCCACCCAAGGTGGGCCAAGAAACGGTGCTCCGGGAGGATGGGCGCCGGCTCGGACGTGGGTGCTGAATGTGTGAACTGGCGGGAGAGGGCGTCCGCCTTCTGGTTTTTAGTCCCGGGGCGATAGGCGAGATGGAACTCGTAGGGTTTGAAGAAGAGGGCCCAGCGAGCCTGGCGAGGATTCAGCTGCTTTGCGGACCGGATGTGGGTTAGGTTCTGGTGGTCAGTCCAGATGGTGAACGGCTGAGTGGTGCCCAGAAGCCACTGCCTCCATTCCTCCAACGCCCATTTTATGGCCAGCAGCTCACGATCCCCTACGCCGTACTTCTGCTGGGTGGTGGAAAACTTCCTGGAGAAGTAGGCGCAGGGATGTAGCCTGTCATCTGGGCCGCCTTGGGACAGGATGGCGCCGGCGCCGACATCCGAAGCGTCGACCTCGACCACAAAAGGGACTGCCTGATCTGGATTGCGCAGGATAGGAGCCGATGTGAAACGAGCGACTAGGTAGTGGAAGGCCCGAACGGCATCTGGGGTGAGCCGGAACGGGTGACCAGGAGGGCTCAGTCGGGTGAGAGAGGTGAGAGGTTCTACAATGGTGCTAAAGTCTTTGATAAATTGACGGTAAAAGTTGCAGAAACCCAGAAAACTCTGCAGTTGCTTCAGGCTGGTTGGTAGGGGCCAGTCCTTCACCGCCTGGACTTTCTGAGGGTCCATAGTTAGACCTTGGTCCGAAATCAGGTAGCCCAGGAATGAAACGGACCGCTGGTGGAAGGAGCACTTTTCGGGCTTACAGAACAAGTTGTTGTCCAGGAGCCGGGTCAGGACAGCGCGAACATGGTGGTGGTGTTCGGCCTCTGACTTGGAGTAGATCAGAATGTCATCCAGGTAGGCAAACACCCACCGTCCCAACATGTCACGGAGGACATCATTGATGAAGCGTTGGAAAACGGCGGGGCTATTGCACAGTTCGAAGGGCATCACCTGGTACTCCCAGTGACCGGTGGGGGTGATGAACGCCGTCTTCCACTCATCTCCAGCTTTGATAGGGATCAGGTTGTAGGCGCTCCGGAGGTCCAGCTTGGTGAAAATCCACGCCTGGGAGATGGCATCCAGGGCGGACGTGAGGAGCGGCAGAGGATGGCGATCTCTGACTGTGATCTTGTTCAGTCCTCTGTAATCTATACAGGGGCGGAGATCACCCTCCTTTTTCCTCACAAAGAAGAAGCCTGCGGCACCTGGGGACGACGAGGGTCGGATGAAACCCTGCTGGAGGGCCTGGTCAATATATTCCTCCATGGCTCTGGACTCGGCGGGAGAGAGAGAAAAAAGGCGCCCCCGGGGTGGACTGGTTCCTGGTTGCAGCTTGATTTCCATGTCGTACGGGCGGTGAGGCGGCAGTGTGGTGGCGCGCCACTTGTCGAACACCGCAGCCAGGTCCCGGTAGGGCAGTGGCAGATTGGGCGGTGTTGGGCCAGGGTCACCGGTCAGGCAGTCTGGCATGGATGGAGGAGGAGAGAGGTGGGCCTGGCACTGGGTCCCCCATTCCAAAAGGCGGCCCTGGGACCAGGAAATCCGGGGGTCATGGAGATGGAGCCAGTGAAATCCCAGGATTAGAGGAGAGGAGGTAGCACATATGATCAGGAACTGGAGGGTCTCTCTGTGGCCTTGGACAATCATCTGGAGTGGCTGGGTTCGGTTTTGGACCGGATAGGGTTGGAGGGGCCTACCGTCAACCGAGGTCACTGGCACAACTCTCTCCAAGGGGGTCATGGGGATCCGTAGGCGCTTAGCCAGATCCATGTCCATAAAATTGTCAGCAGCCCCCGAGTCCACCAGCGCGTGCATCTGGAGTGAGGCCTCACCATGAAGGAGGGTAACATGAAGAAGGAGTCTATTTGAAGAGGCGGGGGCTGAAGGTGACCCAGGCTGAGCGACCCCGATACTCAGTGGGTTCCTTCGTTTCCCAAACGTAATGGACAATTCAGGCGCCTGTGGTGGGAAGAGCCACAATAGGCACAGAGACCCTCGCGCCACCGTCGCTGTCTCTCCTCTGGAGGAAGGTGGCCTAATTGCATGGGCTCATCAGTAGAAGCGGGTCCGGGAGCAGGCGTGGGGGAACGAGGAAGAGGTCCAGGCGCCCTGGATGGGCGAGTGAAGGGCTTAGGCCGAACCAGAACCCGCTGATCCATGCGCAGCGCCAGATCCACCACTTCATCCAGGTTCTGGGGCAGCTCCTTTCCCGCCATCTCATCCCGGATGTAGGTTGCCAGTCCCTCCAAGAAGACGGCTCGAAGGGCAGAGTCATCCCACTGCAGCTTGGCGGAGATGGTGCGGAACTCCGACGCATATGCGCACACAGAGCGCTCCTTCTGGCGGAGTTTTAGGAGTCGTGCCTCTGCCCCCATTTCGCTGCTGGGTGGAACAAACGTCTTTCTGAAGGCAGCCACGAATGCAGCGTAGTCATTGCAGGCCAGTGATTTGGAATTATAGAGCGCAGCGGCCCACTCTGCAGCGCGTCCGGTGAGTAGGGAGGTGAGCTGTGCCACTCGAGAGCGCGCAGTAGGGAAGCGTCCTGGGTGGCACTCGAACTGCATCTCGAGGGTAGCGAGCAGACCGTCTGGACTCCCCGTCTCTCCATTCCACTTCTCCGGGATACTGAAGTGTGGTTCTCCCGTCGGGGGAGTGAGGGCTTGCAGGTGGAGAGCATGAACCTGCTGCTGGAGTGCCGTGATGGCAGTAGACAACTGCATGGAGAGATCGGTCAGGGAGTTCAGTCTGGTGTTAAGCCGGTCGGCCTGGGCGTGGAGCTGAACGTTCTCGTTCACCAGTTGCTCCATCTCTCTCTTCACCTGCTCGAACTCCGCTGGATTAATGGACTCAGTCATCCTGTCAGACTCAAAGACTGGGTTCGGGAGTAAGAGCTTTTATTACACATACGGTTGGCTGAAAGCGGTGCTGGAAAGGCTGACGGATGAGGTCTGAGGAGGAAAGGTGGAGGTTTAGCTGTAGTAGCTTTGGAATACTCTGATCATGGATCACGGTGGAACGATGACTGAGTGAGGAGCCGGTGTAGCGTCTTCCATATATAGACATGGATTGACGCAGGTGAAACGTGGAGGGAATCCCCGCGAGGGGCATGCTGGGTAATGTGGTCCAAGACGGAAGCCGGTAAGCTGGGAGATCCCGGCCTGGGGGCTTGGACTCTGACAATTACAATAACCAACAACTCAAAATGTTGTGCAAATGTCATTGGGGGGGGATGCAAAATCAAAAGCAGCATTAAACTGTACAATCAAAAGCAAAACTTAAATATCAGTGTCATCATAAAGAAAGTTCTACTTTCCATTTTGTTCAACTGCTGTGGCCAGTCAGCAGGATCCATGGGGCCAGCAGCTCATACATGTTCACAGACATCTGTTGAAGCTGATGATGGTGTCTCTTCAGGCTGTTGGATTGGAGCACTGAGTCTGCTGGTGTTGGGTTCTTCTTCTGTGAGAAAATACACACACACACACACACACACACACACACACACACACACACACACACACACACACACACACACACACACACACACACACACACACACACAGCAACTTAACCCTTTGATGCATGAATTAAGAACAGTGCCACTTTCTAACTTTTAAATGGCCAATCAGATTCAAATAATTCCAACGGTTCCTAAAAGTACATAAAAGCAGCTTTCCAACGATCTATAGCATGAAGCAAATATCGCTACGAGGGGAAATCCTGCTGTACAGCCTGATAGAAACGGAGCACAGCGCGGTGAAAGCGGATATCGGAACGGGGAAGCTAATTAGCATAAAAAGCCAGCATGAAATTATGGAAATCCCTCAAGGAAAATCAACACGATCTATTAGGTGTCCCAGAAGGCTTATATCTGAAGACAGTGACCACGAAGGAGAGATCTCCAGTGAACCAGGATATGAACGTTTGTTCAGTCTTTATTTTTTATTTTTTTATTTTAACAACCCTCAACTATTTGCTAATTGTAAGATTCAGCTTCATTCCAGCATTATTTATCCTTTTACAATAAATATTTATTTTTGCTAAAACAAAAGTTCTTGGTATAGCAGTGCACGGTGTGCAAGAGAAGCACCCCATGGCAGTGTGAGGTGTGCAGGACTCTGCCTGCAGCTGGAGAGAAACTGTTTCAAGGTCTACCACATCAAATAAAAACGTCTGAAAGTTTACAAAAATAAATGGTCTTAAAAACTGCTACAAGACACCAAGGTTCACACTTTTTTAAGAATAGATGCATTTCAGTTCAAAGTTTAAATTGTTTGCCCAGTCATTTTGAAGTTCCTGTTCAGTAATAACTGTAAAAAATTCAAATCCCTTTTTTGCTTTTTTTCACTTTTAAGCTGATTTTTTAAAGGCTGTAATAGAAATACCTTCTAAATACAAACCATACACTAAAAGCTGAGGTTGTTCTGAAAGAGTTACACACACTTTGCACTTTTTATTACAATTTTACAGCCATAAGATTAAAAACATACCAGGCGGCCCTGTTATAATTATGGTCATAAGAGGGTTATTAAGATGGCGATGCACAAACTGGAAGTGATTGGTAGTTATTCCACTCCAATCCAGTTGGTGGCAGTAATGCACCAAATTGTTGTTTGCCAAGTGCCATAAGACCACAAATAAGAATAAGACGAGAGACAGGGGTGTTCGTAACAAACCCAAAGCGATAGTCAAAACATTAAGCATGAAATGGAGTTATCCTAGTGGCTCCAATAAGAGAAAGAAGCAGCTTGCTTCATAAAAGCTTTTATCTTCACTTCTGAAAGTGACGTCGTTTTTCGATGTAAACATCAAAAGGAAGCAGAAAGGAAAGACAATGGAAAATGTTTCAAGGGAGGAAAACATAGACCAAAATGGAAAATAGAAAAAAATAACTAAGGCAAAAGCACAGGAGCCCTGACAGGAAGAAGAAAGCAGAGCAAATATTGAAGGCACTCAAAGGGAGAGAAAAACAGGAAAAAAAGAGGAGGACTAATAAAAAGTGAAAATAACTCATGTCAGAAGAGGGGAGAGTTTCGCAAATCCAGTTAAAGGTAAGATTGTCAAAAATTTAGTGTAAGGGGCCCCATGTCTGTGTTCGCCTTGGGCCCCCAAATTGCTAAATACGCCCCTGCTTAGGTGTTCTTTTCATCGTAAAATATCAAAAGTTTAAACGCGACGACAACAGGATGTCCTTCTGTGCTGCCCACGCACGTGATCTACGGCACCCTTAACGGTCAAATGCATCGGAGCGGTGGCCCAAGCGAGAGCTCGTCATGCAGCCAGATCATTAGAATTTAAATATTGATGTTTTAATTTCATGTCATTTCTGAGGGGAATTTTGAGTATGTAGAGAGTGTATCTCATATAACAAACATAAATGTAATAAACTTTTTATTTATTTATTTTTTTTTTGTTGAAATTTTGCGCCTTATCCATCAGATGGCGCCCCAGGCGGCCGACTGTGTCGCCTGTCGCCAAAGCCGGCCCTGGGTACCAGAAATGTAGTGTCAGATCAAAATATTAGTTGTTGGCGGTCCTTTCTGAAAGACATTGAGAGGATGTTCCCATAATGCATCAGTACTTGTTTTTGTCTTGAGCAGCCTTCTGCAGAGGCTCAGGTTGACTGTAGCTCTGCTGGAGTTGATGGAACTACAGAACTACAACTCGTCAGTTCCTATAAGTGTTTGGGTATCTGGCTTGACAGCACACTTTCATCTGACATTCACAATATTCATTGTTTCTATAGCAACAGGTCAGTCTTTACTCATTCTGCAATGCAAACCTTGGTCAAAATGACAATCCTTCCATTTTAGATTACGGTGACATCATTTATAGGACAGCTTTTACTAACAATGGTCACACGATGGTTCATTATCAAGGGTCATGGACTCATCTCATTTCATATGAAATGGTGAGGTCTTCATGCCAACAGCTCATTCTAAGATGACGGTGAAACTGAGAGACTTATTCTGGACCAGAGAATGACTAAGATGAAGGTCAACCTAGTCAGAAAGATCCGGCTAAGCATCTGATCAGAGGATTTAGTGAAATTTCTTTCTTCATCTTAATATTTCAAGAGCAGCCAACCTCCAGCTACTGGTGTGACAATGTAAAGTGGTACTTAACATTTTTACAATAATGATACAAGTGGCTGAAATAAGTTTCCTCTGGAGGGTGGCCGGGCTCAGCCGTAGAGAGCTGCTGCTCCTCCGCATCGAGAGGAGCCCGCTGAGGTGGTTCAGGAATTCTAGCCAGGATGCTGCCTTTCGGGGGTGGTGTTTCAGGCATGTCCTGCCAGCAGGAGGCTCCTGGCTCAGCCCAGGACACAGTGGGGAAGTTACATCTCCAATATGAACAAGTTCAGAAATGCTACTCTTCATCATGGAATGCCTGCCACTTTATGGGCATATGTCGAGCGGTAAAACATTTTATAGTTAGAATTATAGTTAGTATAATTTTCCACTTTGTAGCCTAAGTTCACAATTGGAGTTGGGTTTGTTGCTGATAGAGGCCTACAGGCTACGGTCTCTTTGTTTTGATGCACTTCTATGTTGTAAGCCCAAAGACAAAATATCGTTGTGTCTGTCAGCAGTTGCACTTGTTCTGATGCACTTAGTTGGAGTCTTTTGAAGTAGCCCTACACAGAAAGGTGCTTAATAGTGCTGTACGATACTGCAAAATTTGGTATCGATCCAATACCAAGTAAATACAGGGGCCAGTATTGCCGATACCAATACCAATACAGATACATTCTGCGACTAGTCTAGTACCAGCTAGTTTTGTGGGATTTATTAAGATAAATGAGATCAATAAAACTTGAGTTTTCAGACAAGATTCTCATACTGATGATGTATGAGAATCCAACATCACCGGTCAGTAGTGGTCCAATCATAGTGCTCTATAGATTTCATGGGCCAATAAGTAGGCGGGATGTTATTGGAAAAAACCAAACGTGACTAGTCCATAGTCAGCTGCTCGTTTGAAACGGCTTTGGCATCAAGTTTGGACTATTATGACTTTAGCTTTTGTTTAAGTCAAGATCAGATAGAAGTACTAGCATTTATTTAGGAAAAGGATGTGTTTTGCATCTTTTTTGACGGAGTTTGGTGGACTGCCTCATTGACCGACATCTGTAGCGGTGAGTACATCATGGCTTGCCAGGCTAGAAGAAACTGAATCGATAACATCACGCAGGTATCTAATAAATACTCAATACCAACGTTAGATTGATACTATCAATATTTTAGATCGATCGCCCAGCCCTAGTGCTCAACTTTTTGTGTTTTTGTTAGAAAACAATTTTAGAGACCTTCTCAGCAGGCCTTTCTGTTATAAGTCTGTATATTTATAATTTATTATTATTTAATGTTCACATGACTGGGGTCATTTACATTTTACACACTCACGGAATGTGCTACCACTAGTTTACCCATTTAATTATAGATTCACTAGGATAAATACAATAAAGTTTTATCTCTCACCAAAATGAATATTTACTAAGAAATCACCATGTAACCACAGAAACACTACTTGGTACGGCTGTGTGTGTGTGTGTGTGTGTGTGTGTGTGTGTGTGCCAGGATCCTCTGGAGGTTTCTTCCTGTTATAAGGGAGTTTTCCTCTCCACTGTCTCTGCATGCTTGCTTAGTATGAGGATTGCTGTAAAGACTCTGCCTCTAGTCAGTGACTCGATGCAACCTGCTGGGTTCCTTTTATAGGAAACTTTTTACTGATTGGCTTAATGACCTGGGACCTCAATCATCAAGCTTGCTTACGCACAAAATGGGATTGGAAAACTGCGTAAGCAAATTTACGCGCAATCTTTGGGATTTTTGAAAGAAAACTTAGCGGAAAAATGCGCGCAGCTTTAAGTTGACTAAGGACCTGGCTTACGCACATTTTGGACATGGAGAGCACCTGCAGTGCTGCTGCTGAGGAGGATAAAAAAATGAAATTCTGCAGCATTATCACTTGTACTGCTTCGTTTTCACACAGAACAAGACCCCCCACACGCACACACACACACACACACACACACACACACACACACACACACACACACACACACAAACACACGCGCGCGCGTGCATACACACACACACAGCCTGAAGTGCAGAATATGGAGTGCAGATTATCAGCAAGGGGACAGATTGAGACAGAATGCCATGCGTCTGTGACAGTGTGTGTCCTGTCACTGTGACCCGATTGATGATGCACCCTGGCTGCTTGTACAAAGGAGATCTCTGTTTGGCTGACTGGTTAGCGCATGTGACTTTCACCTGGGAGTCTGGGAATCAATTCCTGATTGGACCATTCTTTTTTATGTCCACCACAGATCTCTCTGAAGAATTCACAACATTGACGGCTTCAGCAACGCTGTGCCACTCCGTGGATTTTCTCTTATTTGTTTTGCAAACGCACTTCCTTTCATTTCTCCATCTAACCCACAGGTACCTCAACTTCTGCTTCTGTGAAATTACGCTTCCTTGATCTGCCCTCATCTACGGTCGCCATGTCATTGGCGGAGTGCTGCAACAGCCAGCTTATGTATATGCATGAGATCCACAAGGCACTTTGCATTGACTATTTATGGCAGTAAGTGGTCGTGGTGAGGGCGGGATGTGACTAAAAAGCAGCTGAGAAACATTCTCGTTAGTCTCTGATTTATGAAGTGGAGATTGCATGCAGCTGTGCGTACTCCATGTTTGATAGATCACAAACCTACTTCTGTAAGTACATTTTTCAACTGAGCTTAAGGACGGTTTTAGTAAATATTCTTAGCAATGTTTGATAAATGAGACCCCTGGCCTGTACAGGAATGTTTACTGTGAAGTGCCTTGAGACGACTCTTGTTTGGCGGTGTATGAATACATTGAATTGAATTGAATTTTATTTTGACTTTTAACCTATATTTTGCATTGTTCTTGGTTTTGTAATTGATTCATAGCAATGCCTTGATTTTAGAGAGGATTGTACACATCGTAGACTGAATACTATGGTTCTAATTATTGACAATCATTTTTTTGGTGTATCGGTTTTGGGTCTCGTTTTCCTCATTTTTGGTTTTATGGGCTATTTTTAATATCCTGCTCCCGCTAAATTTGTGACTTTTACCACTCGTTCCTGAAATATTTGATCATGACCCTTGCTCCATCTGTAGACTCATTCATTCTTAAAAATCAATAATAGTTATACTTGATGACCAAATAGGTTTTAGATATTGTGTTTCTGCTAGTAAAAATAACTATTATCTTTATTTTCAATTATGAGTAGTACATATACGATCTGGACTAGGATCAACTATATTGTCGCCAATTAAAAAAGGAATTACTAGCAGGTGTGGTTGTTGATTAAAATGTTAAAGCAGCTTGCTACAGTTGGTCAGGTCTGCTTTTGCAGCCAAACACAGTCCATGCTTTGTCTCATAAAGTAATGCAGTGAACTATTAAATTACTGGTGTTGCCATGTTTAGTGACAAAACTTTGAGCACATTTAGCTCTGTTGTTGTTTACTTTCAGATGATGCAGCCAAAACTTAGATTTCTTTGGTAAATTATTAGTTTGGGAACTCGGAGATGTTTTGTAAACAAAGTTTGTGATCCAGCAGCCTGGAGGTGGAAAGGGGCTTTGAGGCTTATAACAGGGAAAGTACCAAAATTTGGCACAGAAAAATATATATTTCTAACCTTTTTTTTCTGGTACTCTGCTCTGCTCCAGTCTTGATTTTATAACTAATTATCACAGAAGGACCTGCTGGATCCCAGACCCAACGCAGGGCTCTACACACGCGGCTAGCATAAAAGTTTCATAGGTAAAGTAGGTCTGCTCCATAGAAAAACCAGAGGACACTGGCGCTCCAGCGGCTGGTCTTTATATTAGGATGAGTCTGCTGCTCACATCAGTGTTATAGAAAGGAGCAGACCCTCTCAAAGCACCAGCAACTATGTTTCTGAAAGACTAAATGATCACTCTCTAGTTTTTTGTTGTTACCAAAAGTAACAAATTTAGTTTTTTCGTTAAACTATCTTAGTTTGTCTCATAAATAAAGCCATGCAGTTTGTTTTTCAAGCAATTTCAAGGACTTAATACAGAAATCAAGCATCTTCTGTACCCTGAAAATACATAATTGGAGCTCAAGAATTTTCAAAGATTTCAAGCACCTGAACAAACCCTGAATAAACAGTGGAGCATTAAAACAGCTGTTTCTGGTGCTCTCTTGTTTGGTAGAGCAACTGACAGCAAAAACTGGTGGCAGACCACTTTCAAAAGATCAGCCATAAGGAGATGGGCACAAAACATTTTAAAGGCTTAATCACTCCCAAGCAGCACAGCAAAGTCTATAACAACACAGTGGCTAGCATTTGGTACTACTAAGACCCCTGCTGGATCCAGAACTCCCTCTTAACTGGGTGGAAGAGCAAGGCAGAAGAGAGGCTACCACGGGATATTACGATTTCTGGTTGTCTGTACTTCCGCACTACGAGGCTAGAGCCACTCAGCTTGTTCAGCACCATGGACAGCGCAAACCTGCGGCATACTCTCTCTTGCAAACCCACCATTCTTCAGCACCTTGGACAGAGGCGTGCTGAGGCCACACCAGCTGCTGTTCAACAATTAGAGGCTTAGCTTCTACAAAAGGGAGCCGACAGAGACACAGAGGGAGACCAGAGACGAGGGAAGCGTCCCAGAGAAAGAGAGACCATTGAGACCAGACATCACTAGCGCGACTCGGGTTGCGAATGACCACAGTCACCAATTCTTGTCATGTGTCTTCCCCATGTATGTCTGATCTCTGAATTGTGTGTACTGAAACTCTATTTTCCCTCTGGGATTAATAAAGTATTGATTGATTGATTGATCAGAGCTAACACTTGAGGAGAGGAGAAGAGAGGAGAAAAGAGGAGAGGAGAGGAGATGAGAGGAGAGGAGAGGAGAGGAGAGGAGAAGAGAGGGAGGAGAGGAGAGGAGAGGAGAGGAGAGGGAGGAGAGGAGAGGAGAGGAGAGGGAGGAGAGGAGAGGAGAGGAGAGGAGAGGAGAGGAGAGGAGAGGAGAGGAGAGTGTTTGGAGCCAAGCTGCCACTACTCCTGGGGTATTTGTTCCTGACCCGTTTGGTATCGTATTTTAGGACTGGGATTGAGGTTAATTACAATTTAGTTTACTTTTAGGTATTTCTAATTAGCTTTGGGTATAGGAATGGTCTTTCTGCTTAGATTATTTATGTTGGTTTTCCTGTTTATCTCCTAGTCAGCGTTTCAGAAATGCTTTCTGTTGAATGAATAATTATACACCCGTAAGTGGATGTCGCCTTGTGTCCCTTCCTGATGTTTGTTTATTGTGTTGTCCACTTCTGGGTTTTCCTAGACCAGAGGGGGTTGCAACATAATGGGGGCTTGTCTGGGATTTGTCTAATAAGAGGGCCTTGGGCTGATTTGAATTCATGAATCCTAAATAGATGTGTAGAAGTTAAGCTTTCTAGTGGAGTTAACTTGCATTGTGCCAGTGTGTTGTCGTTTGTGTTCATGGTTGCTTGTTGCTTCTGTATTTAGTCTTAGAGGAAGATGTTTAGTTTAAAAGGGGTGCCACAAGTGAGTATTTTGGCCATATGCTTTTAGAATGAACACCACAAATTTCACATTTTAAAATGTGGTTTGAGCTAACAGGAGAGGTGGCGGTGTAGCTGCTTTTTAAAAGATTCTGTCCTATGTAAACAGCTAATGTGTGGTTGTTTTGAGTCTTTTGAGGATCTGTTTTGAGTTGAAAGGTACAGCCAAGATCTTAGTGTAATTAGTTTATAGACCTTCTTATTTCCTAGAAAACTTCCCCGAGCTTCTCTCTGCAGTGCAATTCGCTGGAGTGCTGGAGTTATTTGATCACACACTCCAGGTAACACACTAGACTCAATCTTCACCAAAGGTGTTGCTAAGGGTGTGTGTCCATCTGAACATTTCTGTGTTCTTTCTGGCGCTTTTTCACCTGCTACACATCACCCTACAGCTGTTCTCAAAAAAGGTGTCTGAGTGGTCACACTCAGTGCATTTACACGCACATCTAAGTCCATCAAGGTTGATCTAAAGTAGTAAAGTGGGAGCTTTTATCCTAGTTTACATGTAAGTTAAAAAGCCAAACTCTCAAATGAGGTTTGTTTCATTCCGGTACATTAGGTGGTGACATGCGCCCTTTTGTGTCAGTGTTCTTGCGGTTAGCTAATAGTGTTGATGAAAGACCAGAGAAGGTTAAGTTAAAAAATCAGAAAGTCCAGCTTATATTTGGTCTGAAACTGAGTCCAGTTGAGGTTTAAACCTTGTTTCAGGCATGAAATAGAACAAATAAGACAACCTGTTAGATTTGGGAAGTTCTCACATTGCTAATCAGCCACACCAAGGAGTCTCCTGCTTCTTCTCACGTTACTTTACATTTCATGACAATCAGTCAACTGTACACCGACCTTTCGGCAATTAGTCAGAGCAACACAAACAAAAGAAACATTTCCAGCTCTTAAAACAAAGGCATCAAACAGCTCTGTCAGGAGACAGAGCAGACCTGCACGTCGTGCGTGGGTTTCTAACGGTCCGCTGAGGAGGTTTGGTTTAAAGGAAACAAAAACGTGAACGACAGAGCTGTTCGCTGAGCATCTTCCTGTTACGTTGTATGCTATTTTTCTCTACATAAGCTTTTAACCGACGAGCAGGTTGACTTTGTGTTTATTTAATGAAAAATGAATCCAGAGGGAAAAAGTAATAAAAGAAAACTTGCTGAGGTTCTGAGAAAAAAAGGTGCTGTAATTACCTCTCCTATTTTCATACTCTTCTCGGTGTGCTGAATGTTAACACACACACACACACACACACACACACACACACACACACATGGTTTTGACTCCACTGGATGAGGGAATAAAACCTCCACGAGACAGAACTTTGGTATTTAAAGACGTATCAGCCGTCAGAAACAGGATTACTCTCCTTAAAGGTGGATCGGTTCCACACTCACACTCTAATTGGTGTCATGCAACATTTTTCACAAGGCTGACTGATCCTTCTGAAGCTAATTGCATCTCAGATTTTTCAGAGATAAACAATGACTCTCATGTCTCGAGGACATAGTAGCATAATTTAATTTAGGACGCTCTGGCATAATTAGTACACATTAAGACTTTAAAATGAACGTGTTGAGTTGAAACAGTGAAACAAACGAGGCTTTTAGAGCACCACGCGATAACATCAGCTAAGAGCAAACATGCACCCGTCTGCTTTGTTAGCTTGTACTGGACAAACCAACAGTTTAAAACGCTAATTTATCTTTTATGGTCTCAAAATCAAAAGTACGTTGATTTATTTTAGTTTAACAACGACTGAGCAAACTGCTGACGCCAAGGACATCGCTGCACCCTTTTACATCATTATCATGTGTTGAAGTAAGATAAGGTTTAAACTGTGGTTGTAATAATATAAAGCTGGATGTTTTGGTTCATCTCAGTAGCAGGGGGCTCTTGGTTGTCACTGAGCTCAGTGCAGAGCCCCCTAGGGGACACGGAGGGTATTTTTACATGACATTTTATCACGATATTGCTTGTGTCGGTTCAGGCTGCACTGTGCATGCACAAGGCAGCTGTGCTTGGGCAAAAACAGAGAGGTTCATGGAGTTTCTTCAGATTTCAGCTTTGAAAATGAAGACTAAACTTCTTTAGAAACAGAGTTTCCTTACAGAGGTTATTTATAGGAAACATGCCCATGTTTGGAAGGCCTCTGCTTTTTAAGACTGGGAAGAAGACTCGGGTGAAGGAGCTTCTTCACTGAAGGCCAGGACGTCATCTGACACAGTGACTCATATGACAAACTGAAGCCATTTGGCATTTGGCCGAAAAATAATGTGGTTTAATGTTTCAGGAGGATTTTTCACTGAGACTCTGTGTCAAGCCTCACTGGACTACTGATGAAAGCAAGTGCCCCTTTTTATGAGCACCTTTCAAAATAAAAGCACACATCTGGTTTATGTGTTATTGTTGCTCATGCGAGGCTATCAACGTATAAACCAATAGGAGACGGTGTCACAACTCGTTTATCATAAATTATTTGACACGTTAAAAATATTATACGTAAGAATGGAAATGTATCGAGTAATTCAGTTACTACTGTCATCTTTGTTGCTAATCTAACATGTTTATTAAAAAATGTTCTTTTCTCCATTCTGTCAGTGCGACATAAGTAAAGCCCATTATTCCCAGAACTCTGAGTTTCGCCCTCCTCCTTCCATGCTGGAGTTTTAAGTTAAAGTCACCTCATGATGAGAACCGACTGGGCTATAACTACTTGGTATGATTTTGACACAAATGCCATAAGAAATACAACATTGCATGAATTAGTTCTAAGAAAATGCGAATAACTGATGCCTGATTCACACCGACGACGGTTCAGTTTGCAGACTAACATTCACACTGTCACCTGATGGTGTGCTGAACATCTCCAGAAATGTCTCAGAGGGAGAAAACCAAATCTCAGGGTTCACCTGATAACAACCACGTTTGTAGAGAGGGCCTGGTAAACAAAAGCCACACTCGTAATATCGCTCCTTTTGTTGGACTTTAGAGATGTAACATGATACATTTGGCATGCTTGTAAAAGTTGCAGACTATGTTAACTGATATCCTGTTACTAATCATTTAAAAAATGCTGAAAAGAAAGACAAAGCAACAAGGGTTTTATTTGTAAATATACCTGAAGGATTTCACTGGCCCATGCTCCACTTCCTGCCTGGTTAATGCATTCTCTTTAACTTCATGACCCACAAGGTGTCTGGAGCCTCTCCGCAGCTCTGCATCTGCAGCGCAGTGTGAGAATGCTCTGATTGGACTAAATGTGTTTGTGGTCTTTGTGGACGCCAAATGGAGTCCAGACTGCATCTGTTCCACACCCACGCGAGAATCTGGCCTACGTTCCATCTAAACCAGATTTGAGCGCCATGTTTGTAAAACTGACCCTGCTATGGTCACACGCCTATAGACAGTGTTGGGCAAGTTACTTCAAAACTGTAATGCATTATTTATTACTTGTTACCTTCATTTTAAAGTAATTCATTACATTACAATATTACTGATTTTAAAATGTAAGGGATTACACTACTTTTGCATTACTCTGTTACTTTCAACAAAACAACTTCAGTATGAGTTTGGTAATCTGATGCCTGGTGAACTCATGACACATCCGGTGGAAGGTGATGTGGTGTCTGAGCTAGGATTGCTGTTAAAACAGTTCTTTAGAAGGATTGTTTATTAAATAAAAGCAACAACAATCTGTACTCTCAGCACACTGCCATCTTAGATTAACTGAGCAGCGAGTGAGGTGGTGGGGGCTCCAAGCCTATATTTGCCTTGGTCCCCAAATGCCTTGATACGGCCCTGGATGTGGGACTGGCTTCTGGGGTGATCTGATTCTATCAGATGTATAAATATTAAATGCTTATATATTATTGCTTTTCACTGGTAAATATGTGTATTGGGGATAAATCTACCTACTTTTTTCTTTTTTTCTTGGTTTTATTTGAATAATTTCCAGCCCTTTCTCTCTCTAACCTTCCTGCATGCTGCATGTTCTCTCCGTCTTCCAGAAAAAACTGTTTCCTAGATTTCCTACTTTCTAACGATCAGCCTAAAGGATCTTCACATGTGCAGCGCTCCAGCAGCAACGAGTTAAAATCACTGGGGGCCAGATTAACTCAGATGAGGCAAAGCACGTCAGAAAAGCACAAAATACCAGAGAACATGCGCTGATATGAACGATTGCAGGTGAATTATTTTGTTTTAGTGGAGCGATTTTGTGAATGTTACAGCGGCCGCGTGGAGGATGCAGCTGGAGTAGTTGAGCCGTTACCGCTGCGTCCTCTCTGCCTGCAAAGCTGAGTCCAGAAATGACGTCATATATGCAGATACTGGAACTTTTTTCGGGTTTCCTGCAATTTGAATTTTTAAGAAACGCATCTTGATTCTGGGTTTAAAATGCATTGTAATTACTGCGTTACTGACAATTGTACCGAGTAAATATTACCATTTTCTTTCCCTGTAATGCCTTACATTACCACATTACAGTAAAAAGCAATGCATTACAGTAATTAATTACTTTTGTACCGCGTTACTCCCAACACTGCCTATAGATGAGAGTAGCCTGGATCAGGTTAACTGAACACTGACAGAGACTCTGAGTGGAGTGCATCTCTATATCAGTTTTCTTTATGTTTGCTCACCAGAGATGGATAAAAGCAATATGTTTGTTAATTCATTTAGGAGACGCTTTTATCCAAAGCGACTTACATTTTATAACCTATAGGGCATGTTGTGAACTGTGGGGGAAACTGGAGGAAACCCACGCATGCATGGGGAGAACACGCAACTCCACGCAGAAAGTCCGCAGCCGAGTTTTGAACCTGTGACCTTCGTGCTGCGAGGCAACAGTGCTAACGACTGTGCCACCATGCAGCCCATAATAGGTATAATTATACATTTGTATAAAGGTTATACTGCTTTGTAGATCCTGCTGAGCAACAAGCCCAATAACAACCCACCAACCAACAAGCAACTCAGCCTGTTCTGTCGTTTCCACCATCAGAATCCCAACATTCAGACATTAAAAGAAACATAAAAGCGGGTGATCAGAGATAAAGATGGCTCTCTGTTGCATTGGCCTGGCTGTGTGCAGTCCTTGATTGCACCAAGTGGCTGCACCTTAGGGTTCAGGACTAAAGCAGAGACGGCCCCAGAAGCTCCTGCCGGTTTGTAGTTTGAGTGAGGCCTTTTGGAGGCTATTCTTAATAAAAATACTCCCAAACTCCCATAAAGTGACCAGATTCATTTTAAGTTGCGTCCCACGAGCCGGATTGTAACAGCAACAATCACTGCTGGCATCCAAAAGGGATGGCTGAGATGTTCCAGATGCAGCATTAGATGAAAACATCATATCTGACAGCGCTGCATGTGAACTGCTGCAGAGTGTTGTCGTAGTTTTATAGTCTGAGTAACACTTAAGACCGTTAATTCACCATGAAATAGTACGTATGAGTGATGTGTTGAAAACGACATAATCTCATGCAGTTTCTCGTTTCTATTCTTCATTCAGAGGTGGAGCTGTGTGTGTGTGTGTGTGTGTGTGTGTGTGTGTGTGTGTGTGTGTGTGTGTGTGTGTGTGTGTGTGTGTGTGTGTGTGTGTGTGTGTGTGTGTGTGTGTGTGTGTGTGTGTGTGTGTGTGTGTGTGTGTGTGTGTGTGTGTGTGTGTGTGTGTGTGTGTGCGTGCGTGTGCGTGCATGTGTGCGTGCGTGCGTGCGTGTGTGTGAAATTACTTTAGTGTGGAAGCAAGTTTTATAAATGCACCCCAGGAGCCTCATTTATAAAGCTTGCTTACGCACAAAACGGGGTCAGAAAACTGCGTGAGCAACTTTCCACGCAAACTTTGGGATTTATGAAAGAAAACTTAGCGGAAAAATGTGCGCAACTTTAAGTTGACTAAGGACCTGGCTTACGCACATTTTGGACACGGAGAGCACCTGCAGTGCTGCTGCTGAGAAGATACAATTATGAAATCCAGCAGCATTATCACTTGTACTGCTTTGTTTTCACACAGAACAAGACCCCCCCCCCCCCCCCCCCCACACACACACACACACACACACACACACACACAACCTGAAGCACAGAATACAGAATGCTGAATATCAGCAGGGGGACAGACTGAGACAGAATGCCATGCGTCTGTGACAGTGTGTGTCCTGTCACTGTGACCCAATTGATCATGTGCCCTGGCTACTTGTACAAGGAAGATCCCTGTTTAGCTGACTGGTTAGCACACCTGACTTTCACCCGGGAGTCTGGGAATCGAATCCCGTTCGGACCATTTTTTTATATCCGCCACAGATCTCTCTGAAGAATTCACAACATTGACGGCTTCAGCAACGCTGTGCCACTCAGTGGATTTTCTCTTATTTGTTTTGCAAAACCACTTCCTTTTCATTTCTCCACCTCACCCACAAGTACCTCGACTTCTGCTTCTGTGAAATTGTGCTTCCTTGGTCGGGATCAAAATGCTGTAACAAGCCGGCTTATTTAAATGCATGAGGTCCACAAGGCACTTTGCATTGACTATTTATGGCAGTAAGTGGGCGTGGTGAGGGCGGGATGTGACTAAAAAGCAGCTGAGAATCATTCTCGTTAGTCTCTGATTTATGAAGCAGAGATTGCGTGCAGCTGTGCGTACGCCATGTTTGATAGATCACAAACCTACTTGGCATAAGTAAATATTTTTTGCTGAACTAAAGTACGATTTTACTAAGGATTATATGCAATGTTTGATAAATGAGACCCCTGGCCCTTATTGGGTTGCCGTGCATGGTGGTAATTATTTGTAACACATACACATTATTTAATGTCCATGTCAGATTGACGGTGGGTTTTGCTGCTCCGCACTTTTTAAATGTGTAAAATCAAAATGTCTGTTCCCGTGGAAACAGTGTATTCTTCATTAGTTACACCCATTTGGATGTATACATCCTGCATATTCATGTGCAGGGAAGCTGCTTCATGTCCAATTCATGGATGGGAAAAAGTTGAGGCTTGCTCATTAATGCTAGGTTATACTCTGCACCTGCTGTTAAGCTACAAGATGGAGAGCTAATGTAACAGAGTAAATAGTGTCATTCCACTTGCCATCAGTAAAACAGTTGAAAACGTCTCCGCATCCAGCTGTGTCTGATGTTAGTCAGCTTTAAGATGGAGCCGTTCGAGGCAGGTCGGATTCTATTAGTGCACGGTGTGTGAGGAAAACTCTTAAAAGTTATTTAATACTTATTTGAGTCTTTTTCTTCCAACGGAGTGTGCAGTACGATCCTACCAAAAGCTAGGTTTCTGACCAGCATTCCTGCGTTAACAGATTAAATGCTGGTGTCAGCAAAAACTTTGTCTCAAGACTCTTTGTACAACCCAACGCAGAGTTAATAAAGAACTGGGCCTACCAGTACCAGGGCTGGTATGGTACACTAACAGTTATCCCTCTGAACCTGCTGAATGATAAATGACAGCAAACTGAACGCTGTGGAATGATGAATGAATGCTAAAGCAGGGGAGATAGTTTCAGAATATAAAGTATGTGAAGTGGACAGTGATTTATACTGGATGGCCTTATCAGTTTTATAACTCAATTTCTATATTTTACACAGAATATAAACAGTTTGAGGGAAGATAAAATCATCTATTGCTGCAATATAGTTCAATAATTACCTAGCTGGTTGAAACTTGACCCTAAACATGCATCAGCAGTAGTTTTGATTGGATCAACTTGTAAACGGGCCTTTCCAATGTCCAGCAGAACCAGAGCCACAGCCATACAATCAACTAATTAAAGACATTCAAAAGGCACGGACACATATTTAACCAGTGCCGTACCAGATGTGTGTGGGAATGGGAGAATGACTGGTTAGCTGTAAAGCACTTTGGGGGTTTTAGAAACCTAGAATGTGTTATATAAATACAGTGCATTTACTGTTTGGTTACTACCAACATAGTGCCATCCATCCACCCATCCATCCATTTTCAACCACTTTGAGAGGAGGAGCAGCAGGTCTACTCTGAGCCCCTCCTGGATGACCAAGGTTCTCACCCTATCGCTAAAGGAGAGCCCAGCCACCCTGCAGAGAAACCCCATTTCAGCCACTTGTATCCATGATCTCGTGTTTTCGTTCACTACCCAAAGCTGTAGCAGATCGAGGCAAGGCTGCCGAGCACAGGCGCCACCGGTCCCTCCGACCACCAAATGAGTCCCGGACAAAGACCAGCTTTAATCCAACAATAAAGGCTCTAAATGATTCAAGCATGGCCTAATTAGTCTGACCACTGCTCTATGTCTCTTACTGAAGCTACATCGACATGCCAACATGCATGACCAACATTTTTCTCTCATCATTGGATCCAAGCTGGACATCTGGTGTGTTTACCAGCTGATAAGCAGCTTGAACTGATGCATCAACTGCTTCTTCTATCCAGAAGTGAGGAGTGATTTTGTAGATCAGAATAATAATACATTTCATTTCAGGCGCTTTTCAAACACCCAAGGTCACTGTACAAATAAAATCCATAGTAAAAAAAACAACAACAAGACACAGTAAAACCAAGAAATTATAACAACCATGATAAAACAACCAGAATACAACAACCAAAATTAATGAAGGTCCAGTCAAACTACACTAAAAAGACCCAATGAAAGTATTAAATTAACAACTATAATGAAATACCTAAAATAAACAACTGGAAAACACAGGAGTCCTTACACAGAATAGGCACTTTTAAATAAATGTGTTTTAAGCCTGGCTTTAAAGAGTGGGAGAGATTGTGTGTTTCTTAGTTCAGCCAGGAGAAAGTTCCATAGAGAAGGGGCAGATCTGCTGAAGGTGAGTTTCCCCGTGGTGATAAGTTGAGCAGGAGGAATGTAAGGTTTACAGAAGCAGAGGAGCGGAGAACTCGATAGGGTGTGAAAATTTGGATGAGTTGAGACTTGAGAGATATAGGAGGTAGTGAGTTTGTGCACAGCCTTGAATGTAAAAAAAACAAGTTTGTAAATAATCCTGAATTTTATTGGTAACCAGTGTAGTTCTTGTATGACAGTAGTAATGTGAGCAGTTACAGGAGTTCTTGCAATAGTGCGAAGTGCAGCATTCTGTACTAACTGTAACTTGTGCAATGTGTTTTGTGGAAGGCCAAAAAGAAGTGCATTACAATAGTCCAATGGACCAAACCATTTACCAAGATGGCAGCATCATGCATAGAGAGGGAGGGACAATGACTGTTTATATTAAGGAGATGAAAATAGGTAGTCCAGGTGATTGAACTGATATGAGGCTGAAACAACAGAGTACTGTCCAACAGAGCACCAAGGGTCTTAACCTGATCCACACAGGAAACAGAGACATTCTAACAAGCTAAAGAAAAGCTGCCAGCCTTGCCTAGAGCAGATTTATTACCCATGGGAAGCACCTCCATTTTCTTAGGGTTAAGTTGTAGGGAAGTTCTTGGAAAAACATGAATCAGAATCAGAATGAATTTTATTGCCAGCGCTCCAGCGATCCAGAGCATAGGAACTTGACTCCACAGTACAGCCCGACCAAGATTACACACACACACACATAGACAGGACAGATACAGGCAGACCACGAGAGCAGCCATGACGGCACTCATTTCAATAGATGAAGAGGGGATTACATGAGGAGAGTTCGGGGAGGGAGAAAAAGGCATTAACAGAGTTACACCGGCAGGGTGTAGCTCTACTATGCAAAAAAACACCCAACATATAAGCACGAACATCACAGTTCACAACGTGAGACCCGGTAGGTAGGGGGGAGAGGCTGGGACCCTGGTTTCCTCAGCGGGAGCTGCCTGTGTGGCGCTCGGCCAACTGATCCACAGGTGGGTGGGAGGTCATGGGAAAGCACAGAGCACAGTGAGTGCCTTCAACTTGATGACCTCGATGCAGAGACCAGAATCTGAAGGCGGGGGGGGGGGGGGGGGGGGGGTTCACAGCATTTGTCTGCATTGCTTCCATTGTGGGGGTTTTTGCATGCAACTCCAAGGCTGCTTATGGCGTCAGATTGGATAACAGAACTTTGTTTGGGTCAGGCAGAGATAATTTTCCTCTCTGCCTTAAAGTCTGTATTGATCATTCAAATCCTCCAGTGAAGCCAATTCGGTGATTAGACATCTCCACACCGTCCGGTGACCCTCTCCGAGATGACATCCATTTTGCGCACTAACACCGGTAACGCAGCTAAGACATTGTCCAGCTTGCGATTCACCTCGAGTAACGTCCCAGTCTGTGAGGTCTCCACCCGGACGGTGCCGTCCATGGTTGCGGGTCGCGCTCCAATCGCTCCCGTCATCCCAATTTTTCTGAAAACCAGATATCCTCCCACTCCTATCAGAAGAAATCCAGTGATCATCAGGCCAAATATCCACTCATCGTCGACGTCCTCAATGGACAGCTGAGAGAGACAGATGACATTCCACTTCTTCCAGGAATCGAGCATATATCCCACTGCATGTGTCCCGTGAGGGCAAGCGCGAGCCCCCTCCATTCTCATCATAGAAAAAATCTTATCAATCACATTGAATGACCAATTAATTAAATCCATTGCTGAAAAATGACATGAGTTCTGCCAGGCATTCAGTGAGTGCAACTGGAGGAAGAAGAGTAGACGGAGAGATAGAAATATAAAGTTGAGTATCATCAGCATAACATTGAAATTGGAGATTGGATTTTCTAAAAATAGCCCCGAGGGGAAGCAGATACACTATAAAAAGAAGAGTACCAAGTACTGAGCCTTGAGGAACCCCTGTAGCAACAACAGATGGAGAGGAGGTAAAAGTCTTCATTTGAATGATGTGAGTCCTGTCAGTGAAATATGAGTTGAGCCCGCAGAGCACAGTACCAGAAATCCCCAGAGACGCCAACCTAGCCAACAGAGTGGAGTGAGCGATTGTCTCAAAAGCAGCACTAAGATCCTAAGAACCAGAATGGAAATTAGTCCAGAATCGGCTGCCATTAGCAAATCGTTAGTTATTTTGATGAGGGCAGTTTTTGTACTGTGATGAGGATGGAAACCTGACTGAAATTGTTCAAATAGATTATTGCTAGTTTGATGTGAATGGAGCTGTGAAAAGGAGCTCCCTGAAAAAGGAGATAAGAAATGGGTCTAATAGTTTTTAGGTCATCAGGATCAGCCCCAGGTTTTTTCAGTATACGGTTAATTATAGCTGATTTCAGTGACTGACGGGCGTTACCAGTAACAAGAGAGGAGTGAATAATAGATACAATAAGTGGAAGCAAGGCTGACACAGAGGTTTTAAGTAAACTAGTAGGGATGAGATCCTGAAGACAAGTGGAAGATTTGCAGTTACGGATAAGGTCTGCAATCTCAGAGGCAGAAGGAAGCTCAATCTCTGAAAATGTGGATGTCGGAGGAAAGTGTTCATCAGTGACAACGACACCAGATAATGAGCCCACACCCTGGTGAATTTTCTGAATATTTTCATTAAAAAATGATATTGGCGAGTTACAAAATTTGACTGAATAACAGTGTGGGCATAGAGTCCAGGGGACCAGAAAGTGATTTCAGAAGAGAAAAGAGTGATCTAGCCCTCTGATGCATGAATTATGAGATCTTCAACCATGATTTTTTGAACAATTTTTTTCATTCATTTTTAGATGTGAATGAATGAAATTTCAACAAATATTTTTTAAAACATTTTGTTAATTTACAAATAATTTATTACATGTCCATCTCAGTGGACAGTGTGCATTCTGAACATGAAATATGTTGGCTTGACTTACTGAAGTCCAAATGGAGGGGCTCACATGCAATAAAGTCTTCAACAGCTGTGCTTAATGGCAAAAACAAATAAACAACAATTTTGAGTACCTGTCCACTGTAGTGACCACTATGCATCAAAGGGTTAAAATTTCCTTGATTTGAGGAGATTACAGCAGCAAAATATCTTGTTTTAGTTTGCCCTATACTATCTTTATAGAGATTCATATAACATAAGTACAAATCCTTGTGAGCGCCAAGTCTTGTTCTTTTATAGAGGCGTTCCAGTTGCCATCCCTTAGTCTTCATTACACGAAGTGCTGGGGTAAACCAGGGCACCGTACGTACAAAGGAAACCACTCTAGATTTCATTGGCACTATTGAGTTTAGCAGCTTTAGTAAGCCATCATTATAGAAGGAAACCAAGTCAACAGGGGAGAGTCTGTAAAAACATCCATAAAAAACATTGATACAGGAGTGAAGACAGTCCAAGTCTTTGCATTTCAGATTGCGAAAGGTAATGGAACGAACTGGTTTCATAACAGCGAAAATAAGAGAAACCTTAAATCTGAAAAGAAAATGGTCAGAAAAGACAAATTCCAGCCACCCTGGTCAAGCTAGCCAGCATACCAAGGTTAGCGCCTCTGCTGGACTGCCGCACCTAAGGCCGGGACGTAGGCCAATAGGAAGTAATCGTGTCCAGGCATCATGAAAGAAGCTGCAACTAGACCCCCAATGCACATATCTGCACCGAGGCTGGAAGGAGATCTCCGGGAAGGAGAGTAGGGCAGCCACCGGAGACCCCGGCAGCAACGGTCGGAGCCGGAGCAACTCTGTTTTCTCTCAGATCAGACCAACACAGTTATGTTTCCATTGCTATCAGATGAAACATTAAGCCATATCACTGATGAATTGTTGTAATCATAACAAATCATCTGTTATTGACTTCAGTTTTCTTTTTAGCTCATGATATGACGTATAAATGTTAATATTTTTCTCCTGGTCATCAGCTGTTGTTACATTTTATTAGCTGCTATTAGACCGACTTTCTGTTCTCTACACAACTACTGCAGAGGGTCCAGACAGTTATTACAAAGGCGTTCATCCTTTTGAATCATTTTGCTGCGGATGGACATTTTGGACGGTGTTGGTAAATTCCTGTAGAAGTCATGATTTAGTGTTTTTCAAGAAAACTACAGTAAAAAAGGCATCCATTGAAATGAGTTTACAGTTAAGAAAAAAGCATGAAACAGAAGAAATGTCTTATTAAATACAATACCTGTCAAAATATGGATGTAAATTCAAAGAGTCGGAGTAATCGGCCTGGAGGGTTACCGGGGTCCCACCCTGGAGCCAGGCCTGGGGTTGGGGCCCGTGAGCGAGCTCCTGGTGGCCGGGCTTTTGCCCATGGGGCTTGGCTGGGCCCAGCCTGAACCAGATACATGGGCTCATCCAACTGCGGACCCACCACCCGCAGGAGCAACATGAAGGGTCCGGTGCAATGTGGATCGGGTGGCAGACCAAGGCGGGAGCCTTGGCGGTCCAATCCCCAGACAAGAAAACTGTTGTTTGGGACATGGAATGTCACCTCGCTGGCGGGGAAGGAGCAGGAGCTTGTGGCAGAGGTTGAGTGGTACCGGCTAGATATAGTCGGACTAACCTCGACACATAGCATTGGCTCTGGAACCCAAGTCCTTGCAAGGGGTTGGACACTCTCCTTTGCTGGAGTTGCTCCGGGTGAGAGGTGGAGGGCTGGGGTTGGCTTTTTGTTAGCCCCAAGACTCTCTGCCTGTGTGTTGGGGGTTTACCCCGGGGGACGAGAGGATAGCTTCCCTGCGCCTTTGGGTCGGGGAACGGGTCCTGACTGTTGTTTGTGCTTATGGGCCAAATATCATTTCAGAGTACCCAGCCTTTTTGGAGTCCCTGGGACGAGTGCTAGATAGTGCTCCATCAGGGGACTCCATTGTCCTGCTGGGGGACTTCAATGCTCACGTGGGCAATGACAGCTTGACCTGGAGGGGTGTGATTGAGAGGAACGGCCCGCCTGATCTGAACTCGAGTGGTGTTTCGTTATTGGACTTCTGTGCAAGCCGCAGTTTGGCCATAACGAACACCATGTTCGAACATAAGGATGCCCATCGGTACACTTGGTACCAGGGCAGCCTAGGTCGCAGGTCGATGATAGACTTTGTAGTCGTATCGTCTGACCTGCGGCCGTATGATTTGGACACCCGAGTGAAGAGAGGAGCAGAGCTGTCAACTGATCACCACCTGGTGGTGAGTTGGATCAGATGGCAGGGGAAGATGCCGCATAGACCTGGCAGACCCAAACGCATAGTGAGGGTCTGCTGGGAACGCCTGGCAGAAGAACCTGTTAAGACGGTCTTCAACTCCCACCTCTGGCGGAGCTTTGACCGCGTCCCGAGAGCAGTGAGGGACATTGACTCCGAGTGGGCATTGTTCCACTCTGCGATTTTTGAGTTAGCTATTGCTAGCTGTGGTCACAAGGTGGCCGATGCCAGTCGTGGTGGCAACCCCCGTACCCGCTGGTGGACACCAGAGGTTCGGGGAGCCGCCAGGCTGAAGAAGGAGGCCTACAGGGCGTGGCTGGTCTATGGATCTCCGGAGGCAGCAGACTGGTACCGGATAGCCAAGCGGGGTGCAGCAGTGGCAGTTGCCGAGGCAAAATCTCCGGCGTGGGAGAAGTTTGGTGAGGCCATGGAGAAAGACTATCGATCGGCTCCAAAGAGGTTCTGGCAAACTGTCCGGCGCCTCAGAAGAGGAAGGCAGCAACTCGCTCACATTTTACAGTGGGGATGGGGAGCTGCTGACGTCAACTGGGGCAATAGTCGGACGGTGTAAGGAATACTTTGAGGATCAAGCTCCATCATCACTTATGTATGATGGAGCTTGATTATTAAGAGCTTTATATATGAGAAGAAGGATCTTTAAATCTATTATGAATTTAACAGGTAGCCAATGTAGGGAAGCTAAGACAGGAGAAATATGATCTCTCTGTTTAATTCTCATCAGAACTCTAGCTGCAGCATTTTGGACAAGCTGAAGACTTTTAACTACATTCTGTGTACTTCCTGCGAGTAATGAATTACAGTAATCCAGTCTTGATGTAATAAATGCATGCACTAGCACAGCACACAACACCTGTAGCTATGCCTTAAAGCACCTTTAAATAGAGCATGTCTTCACACCTGTGTTGTTTTTAACAGACATCTTAGGCCCAATTCCAATGCTTGCACTGCACCATACGGTCTTCTGGGAAATGCGCTTGAACGAAGTGGACAGTAAGATTTCAAGTGCATGGCACACATGTGCAAATAATTTCAGAATTGGGACATTTGCATTTTGAGCATAATTTTCGTGCAGTCTCATCAAGTCAATGAAAACTCCTGCTCTAATCATGCTTTAATCACCAAAGAGTGTCATGTCTCGTGGCAAGTGCTTAACCCAAGACATAAAGAAATCTGACTTGACGAGCAGGTAGGATGAAAGTAAAGTCTTTTATTATTAACGAGGACAAAAAATGCACAGGGAAGTCCTGTGGGGGGGGGGGGGGGGGGGGGGGTGAGCACTAGCTCGAGTCCATAAACATTTGGGGAGAATGAGGTGAAGGAGCCGAGGTGAGCTCAGGTCAGTCCAAGGGTGATCAGGAATAGGTTAGACAGTAGAAGGGGTCCAACCAGGCACAGCGGAGGAGGATGGGACGTGGTGTGAATATCCAGTGGGTAAACATCAAAGTTGAGGCAGGTTGGATGAGATTCTGGAGAGAGAAAACAACACCAGATGTCAGGGTAATCCAAAGAGTAATCAAAGCAGTCCAGATTCAATAATCCAAGATATCCAAAATACGAGTGACGAGAACGAGTTTACAAAAAACAAACAAGAGCGAGTGGCTGGGGCTACCTATACAGGAGCAATCATCCGGCGTAGTGAGGTGTCTCCATCCTCCTTTTATACCCGCGTTCCTGATTGTGGATCTTCCGCAGCTGCTGCCCCCTCCACTGTCACCTGTTGGAAATGAGCTTGATAGCGTGAGATAGGGGATGGTGTCACTTACCTCGGCTGAGGAACATGAAAATAAGCTATTTTTTAGCAGTGTGGACCACCTCTATGATATTTCCCACAAGAGTAGTCACTGAGGGGATACTTGGAGGTCTATTGTTAGAGTCAGTAAACATCATTAGTTTAGTCTTGTCAGCAATGAGGCTGAATTTTAACTGCAGAAGTGTTTGTTGGATCTTGTTAACAGCTTTCTGTAAGAATTCAGCAGTTTTAGTGGGGGATGTTCCTAAATAGTAAATGATTGTGTCATCAGTGTAAAAGTGCAAATTAGCATCCAACACATTTTGTCCTGTCATTAATATACATAATGAACAAGAGGGGTCCCGAAACTGAACCCTGTGGTACTCCCTTGTGGACGCTCAAAAATTCACTCAATAGATAAAATAAATCAGTTCCAGCAGAGCAGCTACAAGTCAGTTTTACAAGAATAACTCACGCTGCCTTTTGGTACCGACTACCACCTGCCCACAGGTCAGCACACAGCTCATCTCTATCAGCAGGCTAACCCCAGCCCCCACACTAACTCGGTGTTAAGTGTTCACTCCAGACAGATACAGGTTTCCGAGTTCACACCTGAGCTGGAAACGGCGCTTCACGCTCTGCTGCTGCAGCTGCTCCAGCTAAGCAGCACCTGGTGATTGTCGAAGGCACAAGATTTCCTTATTGCCTGATTGGGCAGAGCTCTAGAAACAGCAGCTCCCCTCTCCCACCCATTTGGAGGTTTTGCAGGAAGGTTGCCTTTGATTTCCACGGCTCCTCCACACCAGTACCAGGCTGGAGCTGCTCTGTGGCCTCGCTATGCTCCTCACCTTCCTGCTCCTGCAGGACCCTCTTCTCTCACACACTATCCTCTCAGTAAACCCACTATCCCCACGCTGCTCCAGCTGATCACAACAAAGACTGTATCTGTGGCCTTCAGGGACATCAAAAAAACAGCTGAACAGTGAACTGATGACAGCAACACAAAAAAGCACACACACAACCATAAAAGTGCTTTTTAATAAATATTTCACACCATGAATCCCTCTAAACTCTTCAGACAACAGACCTGGAATCTAACTTAATGCTCAAAAAGAAAACATTGTTGGCTCTGTCTCGCTATAACGCTGCTCACACCTTTTTATGATGGGGTTACTTATTAATGAATGAGCACTTTGTTTTATTTACAGATGCAGAGGAACTCTTGGCAAACTGTAGCAGCAGAACACGTGGAACAGACACTACAGGAGCATGAGGTTGCTTAGAACTGTTACCAAGGTGTTAATCTGTGACTGCTGTACTTCTGAGATGAAATTATGGACCTCTAGGGAAGACTCCATAAGGGTTGACTGCACCCTCTCCCCTAATAGGATTAAATAAATAAATAAATAAAAGTCAAACACATTAGCCAATGCGTGCCAGCTCACACTCTGATAGGTGTTATTTGATTTGTCTTGTTTTTACGGTTCTCTGTTATCCAAACGTTTATATTAATCCCAGCCTCTGAGTAGGTTTTGCTGTTTGTCAACCTGAACGTTTGAAATGGCCAAGCAGCAGCACCAGCAGCAGCAGCACCACCAGCATCACCAGCAGCAGCAGCACCACCAGCATCACAAGCAGCAGCAGCACCACCAGCATCACCAGCAGCAGCAACAGCAGCACCACAGCAACAGCAACAGCAGCAGCAGCAGGACCAACAGCACTGCTACCAGTAGCAGTATCACCAACAGCAGCAATAGCATCGCCAGCAGCAGCACCACCAGCAACACCAACATCAGCAGCAACAACAGCATCACCACCACCAGCAGCAACAGTACCACCAGCAGCAGCAACAGCATCACCACCAGCAGCAGCAACAGGACCAACAGCACTGCTACCAGCAGCAGCATCACCAGCAGCAGCAACAGCATCACCGGCAGCAGCAACAGCATCACCAGCAGGTCCAGCAGTAGTAGCAGGACCACCACCAGCAGCAGCACCACTAGCAGCAACAGCATCACCAGCAGTGGCAGTAGGACCAGCAACACCAACATCAGCAGCAACAACAGCATCACCACCACCAGCAGCAACAGTACCACCAGCAGCAGCAACAGCATCACCAGCAGCAGCAGCAGGACCAACAGCACTGCTACCAGTAGCAGTATCACCCACAGCAGCAATAGCATCACCAGCAGCAGCACCACCAGCAACACCAACATCAGCAGCAACAACAGCATCACCACCACCAGCAGCAACAGTACCACCAGCAGCAGCAACAGCATCACCAGCAGCAGCAGCAACAGGACCAACAGCACTGCTACCAGCAGCAGCATCACCAGCAGCAGCAACAGCATCACCGGCAGCAGCAACAGCATCACCAGCAGGTCCAGCAGTAGTAGCAGGACCACCACCAGCAGCAGCACCACTAGCAGCAACAGCATCACCAGCAGTGGCAGTAGGACCAGCAGCAGCAGCAGAAGCACCACCAGCACCACCAACAGCAGCACCAGATCACCACCAGCAGCAGCACCTTCAGCAACAAGAGAGACAGCAGAGACACACAACACCAATATGCGTCGGCACAAGGGCTCTCTGACGGGCTTGCAGAGGCTGACGGAGACATGCCCAATTTTTTAACTATCAGACGAAGGTGGCGGAGACCACAAGCTTGTGATTGGTCAGGACGCTGCTTCCTTTAAATTTGTCAACAGCACCACCACTGTCCATAAAAAAATAAAAAGATGTTTAGTGGCAGGCATGAAACAGAATAAAGAACACAACAAATGAAAAAGTCCTTCAAGTGACTCAAGAAGTACAAACGTACACAGCAAGCATTTAATTCGTGAACAGAAATGACAATAAAGGTAAGTTTAGAGGTGCTGATCACATGGAAAGATGGAGGAGAATGAGGGGGAAATTTGTCCGTGCTAAAAAGTCTCTGAAAGACTTTAAAACAATGTAAAAACATCAGTGAATACAGGCCGAATACAGGACAGTAATGGTAGCAGGATCCCTCAGGACACCCTAACCCTAACACCCCCTCCTCTAGGGAAAACAAAGAGGAGATGACATGTGTTTGGCTGCTTGGTTTATAAAACCACCAGTGATGTTACTGGAGTTGTGCCAATTCAGGGAATAATTCAAAAATCAATCATTGTAGGATCAGCATAGTGGGGAGTGGGGATGTGAGCCAACTCTGGAGCAGGGGTCGGGTAGGGGGTGACCCTAGTTCAAACCCCAGCCAGCTTGCTCATCACCCTGAATCTGCAAGGTTCATCTCAGAAATTGAGGAATTAGGACATCCGAGAGAGAGAACTGGAATTCACTGACACACAAGTAGAAATGTCTGTTGGAAAGATGAGGAAACAAGCGATGCAGAACTTTAGGGAAATGGTTTGGGAACTATGGACATTTCTAAATCCCTGAGTGAGAAAAACTATTATGGACTCAGTGACTTGTTTGATAATGACATCTGCTATCACAGCTAGAGACAGAATAGGTACAACAAAGATGCTACAGCAAGGGAGAGCCAGGCTGAGAGGTCAGGGGATGTAGCACCATCCCTCTGAGTACAAGTACCAATGCCCCATTGAGAAGCCCCAATGACCTCAGCATAACCATGATCATGTTAGATCCACACAGCCTGTAACCGTCAACAAGGCAAAAGAACGAAGAACTACTTGAAATTCCACCAGAAGATGCGAAGGCAGCACTACAGGGTGTCGCTCCAGAAAGCAATAAGCCGGGATGCACCACAGTGACTGTAATCCTTGGGTCGCTGGGCTTCAAGATGAAGGCCACAAGGGGCCTTGTCCCCCATGGAGGAAGAGGAGACTGGAAGTTGAGATTAGGGCAGAGCAGAAATAAATCAGCCTTTTGTAAGAACGACTGAAAGGATCTGTTGAATGCTGTCACAGGGAATGAAGGAGCAGCAGCTGGAGCTGGCTGAGATTGGCACAACAGCTGGAAACAAGATAATACTCTACTTAGCTCTGTCTCAATGCAAACGCTCTTCCTCTCCAGCTTCTCTAAGGTGCTCTGAAAGCTGCTCCAGTCTGTTTCCAGGTCTTATTCCAGGTTGAGTTAAAATGTTATTTATTCCTGCTTGATTCAGAGAAAGAGCTATCCATTCACCTACATCTCAGGTACCCTCCTCTGCACACATGTTCACTCAGATGTTCCTGCTTCACTAGAAACGTTGCTTCTAAACAACAGCATGAAAGGAGCCAGTTAAGGTGCGCGGGCATCTGGTCAGGATGCCTCCTGGACACCTCCTGGTGAGGCTTTCTGGGTACGTCCAACCAGGAGAAGACCTAAAGCAGGGCTGTACATTAACACTTTTAGCTTATAGCACTGGGGAGTGCTGATGTTTGGATTGCTGGCTGAAATGCACATAACACACAAGCTTGCAATATAAAGAAGGACAACACATGTCCCCCTCCACCTCGGCTGTGTGACTGCACTAACCTGTCCTGTGGGACCCTCACCATGTGAGCCTCATGTCCATGCTGTCTCTGGAGCAGCATATAGGAAACAAGATCTCCTGTTACTTAAAGTGGAACAAAAACTTCTGTCTTCTATTTCTCTCTCATTTTAACTTCTCCGTGTCCCTAAATAAAGAGACAGATAATTACACTGCAGCCTCCGTCACTGACCCCGCCCCCTCCCCAAGACCGGACCTCCCGACATCACAGCATTCGGTCTGACTGAGTGCTGCGTGTTCATCGATCGAGTGGAGTGGAGCGTGCCGCGTGACAACCCGCTCAGTTAACATAATTGACAGCCCAAATCCAACAGAACCGATCGGGCTGATTCGGTTCGGGTTCGGTCTCAGGTTACAACTCCAGCGCCCAGCCCTGCAGTACCACATAAAGGCAGGCCAAAGTTTCCTACCAGGTAAATGTGGAGAACGCTGCTCTGACAGATCTGGATGCTACGCTGGAGCAGCCGTTAAAATAACAAAACTACATTCCACTATAATTGATTATGGCTACTCTTCTATGATGCAGAATTTTTCATGGCCGCATCTCGATGCATTGATTATTTGACTATTTTCCTCAGCTCTATCTATCCTACACCTCCCGGTTGGCCGTCAAGGGTGGGGGTGGGGAAGGCCGGATTAACCATAACAAACGCAAAATGCACCAGGCACAAATAAAACACAGAAAGCATGAAAGGATATTAGCCGACATAAATGATCGCGTGTTATTATTATTTTTTTTTTTTTTTGAGGTGGCGACACTTTGATAATGTTACTGTGGCCGTGCTCAGGACGCATCTGTCTGGAGCGCATCAACAATCAGAGCTCTGCGCCTCTCAGCTATAAATAATCCCCAGAGAGTCCATATAAATAATGTAATATAACCAGGATCGGTTTTGGGCTAAACAATAGTCTACAGTCCATCTTCCCTTAGTGGCCCTGCGGATTTTTCCAGTTACAAATTGTGAAGGGGAATGATCATTTTCATAAATGGCAGGAAAAAAATGAACTGAGAACAACACAAAGTCAACAGTGACTCAGTGCACTGTCACTGATGGCTATTGAATCTCAGCTTGTCAGGAATCTGGACTTTGATGACATAGTAAATGAATTTACTAATAGAACGGCCAGAAAGCAGTTTTTTCTGAAGGCAAGAGAGGAGACCAGCAAGAGGCGCCAAAAGGAGGAGAAAGAAGCCAGGAGTCAAGAGGAAAGAAACAGGAGACAAGAGGAGGACGGAGACAGGTGACAAGAGGAGGAAGGTAACCAGAGACAAGAGGAGGAAGGAGACAGGAGACAAGAGGAGGAAGGAGACAGGAGAAAAGAGGAGGAAAGAGACAGGAGAAAAGATGAGGAGTGAGACAGGAGACAAGAGGAGGAAGGAGACAGGAGGCAAGAGGAAAGAAACAGTAGACAAGAGGAGGAAGGAGATAGGAGTCAATAGGAGGAAGGAAACAAGAGACAAGAGGAGGAAGGAGACAGGAGACAAGATGAGGAAGGAGACAAGATGATGAGGGAAACAGGAGACAAGAGGAGGAAGGACACAGGAGACAAGAAGAGGTAGGAGACATGAGACAAGAGGAGGAAGGAGACAGGAGACATGAGGAAAGAAACAGGAGACAAGAGGATGAAGGAGACAGGAGACAAGACGAGGAAGGAGACTGGTGTCAAGAGGAGGAAGGAGACAAGAGGAGGAAGGAGACGGGAGACAAGAGGAGGAAGGAGACAGGTGTCAAGAGGAGGAAGGAGACAGGAGACAAGAGGAGGAAGGAGACAGGAGACAAGAGGAGGAAGGAAACAGAAGACAAGAGGTAGAAGGAGACAGGAGACAGGAGACAAGAGGAGGAAGGAAACAGGAGACAAGAGGAAGGAGACAGGAGACAAGAGGAGGAAGGAGACAGAATGTACAATGTTCCTAGGGATCCTGCAATGATAATCCAGCCCTGCGGGTGGGGGTGTGCGTTGGGGTTTTGGGAACACAAAGAGAGGGCTCGTAGGCCGGACGTGGCCCGCGGGCAGCCAATTGAGGACCACTGGCATAGACAGAAGAGTAGACGCCACGCCCATTGCTACTGTGTCTGATGGTCACATTTTCATGGTCTACTTTTTTATAATCTGAATGGTTAACAGGATGTTTTAGCTAACGCCTTAGCTCCGTGGAGATCTGGAGCTCTCAAACTGGGTGTAACGTCCAAAAGGGTCAATTTTCACCTTTATATTTATCAACATAACACCTTTCATCTACAGAAATAAATCCACTTTGTATTTGGCCTTCCAGAACCAGAAGGTTCTACAGTGCTGGTTTACATTCCATGAAGTCAAAACATTTAAACAAACATTCTCACCCAAGGTCCTGCACCCTCTGCGTAAAAGCCAGATGTCAACATCCGTCACTCTGAATAAGTGAAGACTTTATGATTTTATAGTTATAAAATAAATAATCATATGTGATGAATGAACAAGATGTTTAAATCAAATATTTGAATAATCTGTGCTTAAATCAACTAATTTGAAGTGAATATTGTTCTTACAATGATCCATTTATATCACAAATCAGTATGTGTTTGATTTAACAAGATAAACATTGTTTACAGTCATACACATTACAATAAGACACATATTACGGTTATTCACCTCACATAAGAGTTTAAAAGATTCTTATTCACAAAGTGGTAAGAAATATTTGTATCTGAGGAGGGCGTGGCTTTCTGAGGGAGTGCAGAAAGTTTGGGCAGAGTGCCGTTCATAAAACCGTTCATACTCCATAATGAGAGCTCACTTTAATGTTCATCAGGCAAAAAAAAAAATGTGTGAGTTTGGTTTTCACACAAAATCTAAAATAACGTTTTCCCCCGTTCAAAATTAAGCGCATTCTTCATTTCAAAATGCATCTTTAAAATTCACAGACATCATATTTGAAATCCGTGGCACGTTAACAAGCGGGATTAGAAAACAACTTTTTGCCACATTGGTCCGGAAGTAGAAATGTATTCAGTTAAATTAGAGTTTAATGCATTTCATTAACATGTCCAGTGGTACTGAAAATGCTAATAACATCTGATTTCTACTACTAAAAATGTGATGATGACTTATCTATTATGTACAGGTTAGCAATGTTCTGTGTTATATCATGTTTGAAGATTGACACGTTTGTGACTTAAATGTTTGCTGTACAGTGCTGCGGTGTATGGAGCAGACACGAATTGGCAACCCAACGACTGCGCTTCTGCTGCATAGCGCTGCAGTCAGGTAAAAATAAACAGGATGATGGGGACTTTTTCCACTTGCAGAGTTTAGATATTCTAAGTTTCACAACTATTGTGATTTTGGAACCCCGCTTGATCGTGAGCGTGCTACCAGCTAGCATTAGCTAATCTGCCCTTGGTACACTTTTCATCCCAAACTTGGAACCGTTTCTGTCTTTGCTGGTTTCTTTTTTTTCCTCCACGGCACCTAGATTAACACATTGTGTGTTAGTGAAAGGCATTCCTTCCACAATAACAACCAACTGACCTTTGTTCAAAAATTTCTGGGGAAAAAAGTAACTTGAAAAGATGTTGCATGATTGCTACGTCTAAAAATAGTTTTTTTCATTGCGTTTATCATC